>NW_010416272.1:0-25833 GCF_000710305.1 Buceros rhinoceros silvestris | reverse complement strand
GACAGGGGCCGCGTGGGGTTGCTGCTGGAAATCGTGACAATTCAGCAGATTCATGATTTCACCCCCGAGCAGCAGCGTGCCAGGCACTGCTGTCGCTCGCTGTTTACCGAGCAGAGAGTTTGTTTTGGCCGGTTACGCAACGAAGCTCGCTCTTATCGGCGGTGCCTCCAACCTCGTTTGACACCGTCCCAGTGAATCGGCTGCAGCTCCGCAGCCCGGTGCTGAGCTTGGCCCCGGGGGTCAGCCTGCCTGGGCAGCTGGCGTGGCCCCGCTCTGGACCAGGAGGAAGCCGACAGTTGTGTCTGCTCTGTACGGCCGTGTTTTCTGCTCTCAACTCATGATTTAGAGGTTTTACTGTAGCTGCTCCTCTTCCACGTGCTCTTGGCTTGCCAGGGTGTGTAAAAGCAGCGTTTGTTGGGCACTGGCTGGTCTCCCGTTAATACATTTCATTTTCTCTGAGCCTGACATAGCTGGTGCCGCATGTCAGGGGAAGAGTGTGGTGGTCTGTACCTCTGTTGGAACAGCTGCTGCGGCACATGCTTCAGCTCTACAGGAAAGATCCTGCCGGTGCAGATCCATGGTTGCGCTGTTCAGATGTGACCTCTGCCCATCTTAGATACACAACGGAGGGAGCACGCCCTGGCATCAGAGCTGTGCAGCTTCAGGGTGTGTGTTCCTGTTTGACCAGCCTTGTCTGCTCACTGATGGTGGCTGGTCATTGGGTTACGGATGCTGTTTAATCTCTGTTTTGAGGTGCATTGTGCTGGGACAGGCACCATGGAACCCCTGCTCGTTTCTCTTTGGTGCACTATCATCTTAAGACACTGAGTTCTGGCTCCTCGCAGATGTGGTACAAGGAGAGGTGACATAGTTGTTGAGTCCCAAAGGACCTCCTTTCAGTCTTAAATACTGCTTTTTAATTACATACATTGCAAAAAGTCATATTTGCTAAAAGCATATCAAAGCTTCAAAGGTTCCCTGATGTATTTTTTTATCAAGTGCAGCTTAATAACTTCATGAATATTCAGTTGTGTCCTAAACTGATTTGAAACCAGTTAACTGTAACATGGGTCATATGATCTCGAATAAAGCTTTAATTTGTTGCACTAGCATGTGACGTCATTCAGTCCCAAATTTAGGGACAATACTGGCCTGTCACGTGTCTCTTAGCATAGGACTAGCCCAATGTACGAGCTCAGGGGTCTTGATCATTTACTGCAGATGGTGAGTTCATTGGTCTGGCATATAGGCCTGCTCAGAGACACACACACAGACAAACAGACAGATTCAGAAATGTGTGTCTCTGGCCTGAGATCAACTGTAGAGGGTGTTGTCCCTCTCTTCGACCTATCCAGGTCCAAAGTCTGATTTGTCCTGTGACAGTATTTTGTTTGTCACAAGGTAAAGCATGTGAGGGTAACACACAAATGGGCTGCTAGATGGCGGGGCTCATTCAGGTCACTCAGCCCACCATTAACATTTATTTGGATGTGGTGGAGAGGGGATTTTAAGCCTGTGGGAAGTTTATGTCGTTCCACAGAAGGTTATTGTCCAGACCCCCATTAGGTCTCTTACTGTGTTCATCTGGGCTGCAGAGCATGTTGCTCATGTCTGAGTACAGCCCAGGCTGCTGGGCAAAACTAATTTTAGCCAACAGTCCCTTCAGGACAGCCTTCCCCACACTGAAGAGTGGAGCTGTGGCTCAGCACTCTGGAGAGGTTCTCTGCTTCTCCCCTGCCTACCTCCAGGAGCTGTGTTTAAGTTTTGGGCCTGAGTTTGCAGAGCCAAGTGGCACCAGCAGAGTGACAAACTGGCCTCAGCTATGCTGAAGGCAAGGCTGCAGCATGAGCTGGACACCTCTAAGCACGTGATTATCTTTGTCCAACAGCTTGAAGCCTGCCCATAAGTATCTTCTAGTGCCAACAGGTAACAGGCCTCTCACACAGGTGCCCCGGAACAGCCTCGGGTCTCCCTTGTTCCCAGACCCCCTGCTGCAAGGAGAACTAAAAGCAGGAGATGTGATTAATCTTTGCATATCAGACTTAGCCAGGTGGTGCTTATCCTTTGAAGTCAAGCATTTCCAAATAAGAGTATACATGGCAAACTAGCTTCCCCTCTCCCCTATCACCAGTTGGCCCAAATTTGAGTGACGTGCAGACTTCACAAAGGTCACAGGTATGTGGTGGCTGCAGCTTTGCAGTTTGTACTGTTTGTTTACCGACATCCTCAATGTGTGAAGAATTGAATGATCACATGTATTCGTTGTGGAGGTCAGGCTTCTGAGGAGGACTTGCTAAGTTTTCCATCAAAAAAAATCTTAAAAACCAAGCAGATTACTGATCTTTGAAGATAATACATTGCTTGTGTGTCAGGGCATGGAAAGAAAGGAGCCCTGATGAAGTTCAAAGTTCAGAACACTGGAGATCTTTAAGAGATCCCACCATAGCTAGTCAAAGGGCAAAGACATTATGTTACCTTAAGCAACTGAAATCTTCAAAGCCTCCTGCACTTCAAGGAATTATGTATGACTTAAATGGCAAGATCTTGGGATTCAGTGATTGCTACAATTGCATCCTCAGACGACTTTGTTGCTGAAAAAAAAAAACCCCAAAACAAAAACCCCGCAATTTTTAATTTTATATATATATCCCAATCGTTAATACTATAAAGATTTTTTTCTAGCAAATTCTTTTGAAGCAGCTGGTGACACTTTGGAAATCTGGATAGTCACCTCTTTTTTTCTGAAAAGATTAGCAGTACTCTAATAAAGAGTATTGCTACATAAAACATTATTTTGATTGCCTTCTAAGAAGTTAAGTGCTTTTTAAAATTGAGGTGACTTTAATTTTCCACATTAACAACCTACTGAGATCATGGAGAACCTTAGCCCTCTACAAATCACTTGTGCATTACAGAGTGAAAGGAAGAAGTACTGTACCTACTTACATTCAACTCATGTTTTCAAGGCTATCTTGATAACAACAGTTAACACAAAAAAAAAAAAGAAAGAAAAAAAGAAACCTAAAGAGGGAAGAGACTTTCTGCAGAGTCAACTTTATACAAAATGCAGTTCTGCACAAACCTTGTGTACCCTGCGTCTTGCCCACCAGCAGAGATACATGAAGGAAATTCTCCAAACAGTATCGCTGGCGGAAAGGGGAAGAGAATAAGCTGTGTAGTTCTGCAGAGGCATGCCTGGGTTTAGATGTCACCATTTGTTTTGTTTTCATTATAACCGAGTTGACTGCTGGAGCTTGAATGCAAGCCCTGACCACAGAGAGTAGTGAAGAAGATCTAAATATGAGACTGAAACAAATCAAGATAAGGAAAAATTGTGCGACAAATCTAACCACACACTTTTGAAATACCTCTCTTTTGTAAAAAGAGGCAAGGAGAGACTGTTACTCTTATCCAACCCAGAGAAAACCTGTGCAGGGTTCATATCACTAATTGTCATTTAGTACAGATCATCACTGATTTTCAGGGCATAAAATGGCATCTCTGATGTTTTACTATTTACACAGCTAAAGGCATCCTCCCCAGCAAGTGGTCCCTGACATGCAGCCCAAGCAGTGCAGGGAGAGTCACGCCTTCACCACTCTCTCCTCTGACTGGCCCCATCCTCACTGCATAACATTTGATCTGAGGGTAACTGAAAGCCACAGATAATCATAAATAATAAGGTTATTTGTCTTTTTACAGTCCAGAGTAGTCTGAAACAATGTGACCGAGTTCATCTGGTGTTGAAGAAAGTGCTTGAAAGCTATGAGCAAGAACATCCCGCTGACTTGGTGTCACTGAAAATGGGGTGTTGCTCTGAACCTCTCTTTCACAGCAGGAGCACTAGTGCTGACTGTAGTCTCCATGCCACATGGTACTTACTACTATTCTTAAGCACAGTGCTGAAAATTTGTGCTTGTTTGAATCCTGAGACATGTGTAAGGCATCAGGATATATTTATTTTCTCTGAATTAGATAATCTTAGCAGAACCGACTCCCTTGCTGGCCTCTCATCACAGACACCACATAACAGCAACCACTCCCAAATTATACAGTTTATTCAGTAGTTTTGCTTTTCAGTTATTTCCCTCTCATACTCATTTGCAAGGCCTTAGTCTTTATCTCTGATTATTTCATATCTCAGATATTTCCACTGAAAGCCCCTCACATTGGTGACTTTTCTGTTCAGAAAAGGAGAATTTTGCAGCTGCCTTCATGCTGTTTCAGGTGCAGATTATGCAGACAGCCTGTTGTGGTTTCACCCAGTCCAAAACAAAGCTGCAAGGAGCTGTTAGACCTGCTGTGGCTGACTTTAAGGCTTCGCAGTGTTTGAAGTTTATTTTATGAAGCATGGTGGTTCTGTTTGTGGGTTGCTTTTTGGGTTGGTTTTTTTTTTTTTTGGTTGTTTCTTTTCTTCCTGTTCTGATTTCAGTTCTGTTTATGTACTAGCCATATGATGGTTCTTTCCTGTAGATAGGTGATGTAAGTTGTGTCAGTCCGACTTCATTTGCTTAACACAGAATTTCTACTGAGCTGTTTTACAAATCCAGTTGAGCACCTTAGTCTTACTTTGCAAACCCACTTTGAAAAATAACTAATGGCAATGCTGTCCGGCCAGCCACTCTCTGTCCCCACCCTACGAAGCTGTTTATTGGGTGGGGAAGATCAGCAGCGGGCTGGGGATATTCCTGGTTACCGTGACTCAGCAAAGTGCTTCTCTCTTTGGTCTGTGTTCCACTTCACCCCTTTGCAGAAGTGGACAAAGGAATTCCTCTGTATGGAATCCTTCTTTTCATCTGAAACAGTGGGTTTCTTCCCTTTTTTTTTTTTAAATAATTTTGTTCTAATGTAAACAATTCTTGAAATGAGGAACTGAAAGTAAGCAGCTGAGGCAGGGCTGAAGTGGCTGCGTCTGAGGCACATGCTGTTACATTGCAGGAGGTTGTTAAATTTTAACTGTTCTTTAAATCTTGCTAAAGCAAAGTACTTTTCCAATTTCCTAAACAAAAGTACTTTTCACCCCTAGTAAGTTGGTGGGTCTGGCCAGTTGCATTCCCTTTTCAGAGATAAGGACTTAATCATCTGTCATCACCCTCAAGAGAAACAGTGGCATTTTGGGGAGCTACACTAAGGGCAGTAAACAGAATGCAGTGTGTTTAGGATACAAGTATTTAAGCTGAGTGCCTTCAGGAAGACTTCCTGGTGGTGACAAATGACCAGAAGAGATGTTCTCTTCTTTCAAAGCCAGTGGGAGATTTGCTGCTCTTCTTCCAGAGGACCCTGTGTCAGGCTTGAGGATGAGCAGCACAGCACAGTCTTCGAGACCGGTGACAAAGACTCCATCACTTGGAGGAGTTTGAATTAGGGTTAATGAGACTGTGCCCATACACCAGACAGGGCATAGCTGATCTCATGTGCTCTTTACAGGTTTAGATTTTTGGTGGGTGGGGGAAACCACTGGTGTCACAGGTTTCAACTAGAAGTAGGAGTCCACCTTGTCTTTATTCTGTTTAGGTGCTAATGTCACCAATTGACCACCAAAATTGTTCTTGATATTCAAAATAGCAGGGGACCAGTTATCAGTCCTCATTCCTATCCATCAGAAAACACCAAAATACATTTCCCTCATTTTCCAGATCTGTTCAGAAAGATCTGCGAAGTGCTGTTCACTGTGCCCTGTTATTTCTTTAACTGAAATACCTCCTTCCTCAGCATGATTCTGCTGTGGATTTGGGCACATAAACATCACCTGATACTTATCCCAATTACACTCATTTTGTTTCAAACTAGTTGCGGGGACAGTAGGTTCCCTGATGGTCTCCAAGGTATCCTTGAAGAGCAGCAGGAAATTCCCTGGGTTCTTTAAATTATCGCAATGCCTGAAGCAGATTTGTCATGTACTGTCTTCAGACAAGTTCCTTGCAAGATTTCTTATAGAGGCAGATGGAGCAATATTGTTGAAAATAATATGGCACTTGGATCCAGCTTTAGGGATCATAATCAGTGAATTTCTTCAGGAATAGTACTGAATGCTATTTACCGCTCCCATAGGGAAAGTAAGTAATAAAGCAGCTCCATTCCTTTGGAAAGGGCTCCGCTTATGAAGGGGAGATATTTCATTTATCCAGTTTAATAAGAAGTGTGACACCTCAGTTTAAGCACCTTACATAGGTCCTTCAGGGCCCTATTGAACCCCACAACCTAGCCATGAGAGGTGAAGTTCCTGGTTCAAAAAGTTCCTGAATTGCTGATTCCTGGAAGCAGGGAAGGTGTTCTGAGAACAGTCAGCACATTTGATTGTTCTTTATCCTGTTTTCTGAGTGTCTGTTATTTGCCACTGTTTTGACACTTTTTTTTTTTCTCCAGAGGGGAATTTGATCTAGATGGACTTTTGTCTGTTTGATCTGGCTGTATTAATTTCAGTATGATTTCAGTGCTGATAGCAGAATTAGCATTTTGAGAAGATTTCACAAAAACTGGGATGTATGAGATGAAAGCTGTATGAATTAATGAAGAGAAGACACTCAAATAGCATTGAATGAAGATGCACTTTTGGGGTTATGACATGTACAATTACTGACAAGCAGTCTTGCCCTGAACTGTTTGGCTGTATAAATGCAGGACACTGCATAAAATCCTGGAGAAACTTTTAGTTCTGTGCATGGGCCTGGGTGTGCTGTTCTTGCCTATGAGAAGGTACAAGTATTTTCCAGATAGCTTTGCTGGTGACTTTCTGAACCTGTTCAGAACTTGCTGAGCTTAACGTTTGCCTTGCTGTGGGCAGCAAGTTTTGCTGTCTGTTTTTAAAATGAGGTTGTGGTGGGGAAACTGAGAACAGTTATCAAGAGTTTTTTTGTAAAACAGAGGTGATAATGATGACAGTGTGCCCTACAGACACTGAACCTCCTGTTGATAACTATGCTGTCTTTCTCCCTGACTGTGTTTGTATGGAATGCCCATGGCTGCTAAAACTGCTGAATGTGAAAAAGAATTGCTAGTAAAGCACTTAGGGGCTTGATTGCAAAATTAATTTGGCAAACAGAAAAAATTACTGACTCTTGAAGGTTCTCTGCTGCTGATTCTCATTCTTGTTGACCATGTCATGATGTTTTTCCTCCTTGTCACTCCAGCCTCCCAGCTACCCTGTGCCTTCCTTTTGTGTGTCTTATGTCCAGCTTCCTACAACCCTTCTTCTCTGACTACTTCTTTTTGGCGGAGGCCTTGTGGTGGCCTCAGGAGCTCCTGTCCCAAGGCATGCCTGTAGCCTGGGAATATCTACTATTTTTCCAGTCTTATTCCCCAGTACTGCCGCCTCAGAGGAGTATCGCGGCTCCCTTATTTTCCAGCTGTTTGCACATGTGTCAGGTGCATGAAGCTTAGAAGCATGTAAAGGAGCTGGAAACCAAAAAGCTGAACTGTCACCAGCAGATCTAGCTGTTCTCTGTGAAACCAGTCAGTGTCTTTAACTTCACTAGTTTTTCACCATTTTCACATTCTGCCCGTCCGTCTGCACATGTTTCAACACTGGGAATCCAGTCTCTGTGTTGAAGTAGTTATACTTTCTCATGCCTTTTCTTTTTAAACTTGAATAAACTCCTTATATTCTACATTGAAAAAAACTCTTTTACAAGAATGACATTTTGAGCCTGAACTTGTGTGCATTCTCCAGGACAACACAGAAGTTCCTCTTTCAAACCTGAAGATTTCTGTTAATTTTAAAACAGAAAGACATTAGTAAAGACATTACTAAATGTCTGCAATAATTCAAAGAGAATCATAAAATCGATATATAATCTCACATTCTCTATTCAAGTGTAAATAATGTTCAGCTCAGAAAAAACTGGCCATGTGAGACAGCGAGTTCTTGAAATATCCTCTTTTCCCTGCTCTTCTTTTGTTTAGAATGCTCTGAGGACTGGACTGTCACATCACCAGATACAGTACTGTTTTGTGAAAAAAAAAAACCCTGAAAATGCTCTAAGAGATAAATGGGATAAATGGAGACATTCAGAAATGTCACAGCATGAAGTTTGTCTTCTCTGTTGTTTATTTCCTGACTGTGGCTTTTGTTTAGTCTCTAAAATAGTGTATAAGAACTGCCAGAGAGCCCCACATTTTGTGCCTGCCTCTGCATTTCTTGAGGGCCTGGCACTCCTCTTGGGCTCCTGGAGAGCTCTGCCTGTACTGGAGGTACCAACCTTGCTCACATCCACAACCCACATGTAAGCTTGGGTTGGTGTGAGGGTGACAGGGTGTTCTGTTTCTTTGGATTGACTTTTTGGCGTGTTCAGAAGATATCAGCAATGAATATAATTATTTAAAAGATTTTTACTGATTTACTGTGTAAATCAAGGAGAGATTAATTTATGGTATCTCCACATTCAGCTATTTATTTTTAATCTGTGATCAGGAGTAACACTTCTGACTGGAGCTGTTATTGTCCTCAGGCCTTGGGTTAATAAAACAGGAAATCCAATTTTAGCATGCCTCATCCCAGATCCAAACCACTAATGCTACTTTACACAGATAAGATTTATCGCAGATCAGATCGCGTCTGACCAAACCACTCCAATGCTTTGCTTACATGACAGCCAGAGGCTATCTTCCTTTGCTGTGTAAAGCCAGTATGGAAATGTAACTCTGAGAAAACCCTGTTTTGAGTTAACTTGACTTAAGCGTGACTATAATGCCTGCGGCTAATCTGGATCACGTTTGTCCTGCTACGTGACCTAGCATTCTGTAACTTGTGGACCAGTAGTGGCAGAGTGGTGAAGCTGAGCTCAAGGAGATGCAGCCCAGACCTGTTGCCTCCCCTCTGTGGGATGCCTGGAGCAGGGCCTGCTACGTGACCTAGCATTCTGTAACTTGGGACCAGTAGTGGCAGAGTGGTGAAGCTGAGCTCAAGGAGATGCAGCCCAGACCTGTTGCCTCCCCTCTGTGGGATGCCTGGAGCAGGGATCCAGTTCTCAGCAACGAGTTGTTGCCATCAAGATTCCTTCTCCTCAGCTCATGAGAAACCAGAAGTGCTGTTGGCAATGCGCGGAGAGGCCCCTCTACTGATTTCCTGTGTGAATTAGATCCACAGCTTTTTGGTGGCTGTGCTAAACCAACAGGTGTCAGTTTTCTGTACTCTTTGGCTGTTTGCTTCTGCCATCACTTGTCCTTTACAATTGTTTTTCTGGCCACACAATAAGCAGAAGTAAGAATTCAGCTCCGTTAAAGGCTACTTTTTTTCCATGGTGTTACAGGAAGCAACACATCTCTGGTTAAAGATACTGAAACTGTCCATTAAGCTGTACCTTTGGTGGCTGTTACACTGGGTCCTCCCTGGAAACTACTTGTTGCTGTGAGGAAATTCAGCTCATGGCTGCAGGAGTCCTGACATGGTAGCTCTTGCAATGTTGTTTGCACTTGTCGTTTCTTGGGTCCTGAGTGAAGCACAGGTAATATGCTATATGCTGTTTGTTGGCTGCTTGTCAAAGCTTGGATGAAGAGGGATGAAAAGTGGTTGAGGTGGGTCTGAATTGTTTTCTGGAAGTTCCCATCTCTTTTTCTCATCCTGTTACCTGGGCATGTGGTATAGACAGGATAGCTCACTTCAGGATAGCTGAGGTGAGATTGACTTCATCCTCACACTTGGTCTGCAAGTGGGGTTCTTGCCCAGAAAGGCTCTGAGCAGAAAACAGTGCACACTTATTTAGAATGGTTATAATCAAGGTCCAACTCAAAATCTTTGAATTTTTTTGTTTACTGTGAGAAATTGAATATTCTGTTGCCAAGCAGAAGCACAAGCTCCCAAATCTCATGGGGACATAATGACTGGCCAGAAGAGGCAGCAGACAAATATTAGCAAATATAGCAGGCAGATAAATGCATCATAAGGAAAATGTGGCCTTTGGATCCGGTAGGTATAAATCATGTGTGTTAATGCATGCCTATTAGGATGACACTATTAATTGCAGCTGTAATCAGCACATCAGTATCCTGCATTTTCTGAAGAAAGTTTGGTAGCAGTATTTTAGGTAATTTGCCCTAAATTTGATTATTCGTTCGTAGTAAAATTGGTATTATTTACCTGTCTTTGAAAGGTTGCTAAAATGAATGTAGCCTCAAGCCTACTTTAATTGAGAGGAGCAAAACACATTTTTTTAATAAGTAAGCACCCTGAAATTACTGATTAAAGACTGATTTAATTCTTCAGCCTAAGTGCAATACAATTTCGCAGTTCGTTCTTGCTGAGCTCAGCAAAAAATATTTTATGCTTTTTTGTGAAATCACCTCGGACTCTTACAAACCTATTATACTAATTACCTTCTTAGTGAGCACAGCTGAAGGAAATGGGTGTACTTACAGGGTCCAGGGAGTGCTGTATGAATAATACTATTCTCAGCATTTCAAGAGTGGATTTTGTTTGTGAGCTGGTAGAAAATTCAGCCCAATTTCAGAACCACATAGTATGAAATCCCATAATAAATGGTGGAAATTTATAACAAAAATTTAACATAAAAGAATTGCACTCTCTACCATACAGGAAAGCGAAGTCACAAGAAGTCTTTCTTGATTATATCCATTTCAGTGGCCGGACTTGCTGAAAGAAGAGGGTTTTAAGAGGATATGGGGAAGGTCAAGACAAACTCTGGCAAAATACAGGGAATGCCTTGGAGACAGAGGTTTCCTCTGCTGCCGTTTCTTCCAAGCTCTACACTTCATTACTGGTGAGGTGTTCCAGGGGACACAAAGCAAAGGCTGCATGCATTTCGTTGATTCTAATTCAGCTGAAAGTCTGCAGTGGGCTCTAACCATGGTGAAGAGCTGCTCTTCCTTGGGAAGAACAGAAGGAAGACTGGCCATCCTCAGAGACTACACTAGTGGAACCCCATGCAGGTGGGCAAAACCCTGCAGTCCCAGGGAGACTTGTTCTCTCCCAGGGACATCTCTGCTCAGCAACATGGTAAGCACTGATCCTGTTTGCTTATGTAGCTGAGTCCTGCCTGGCAGGGATCTAGCAGAGGTAATCTGATTTTGTTAAGAAGCAGCTCACCAGTGAAGTGTGGCCCAGAGCCAGGGAATAAATTGCGGCAAAGGAGGAGAGGGGATAGTAGTGCAGCAGCTCACCTGCTGCTCTGCTGTGGTCCTGTGTGATGAAGCAAGATGAATTCAGGTATAAGATGCTGCATGAAAATAAATGAATGGGTGAATGAATAAGACATCGGAGTAGATGCACATGGATGGGGACAAGCAATGGGGTTTCTTAAAAACAGAGCTCATGAAGTGTCACTTATACATTTCGTCTCTTAAGGATGAACAACTCTTCCTTCAGTCCCTAAGAGAGCAAATAACAGCCAGGAGGAGAGGCAACACCAGCTGCCAAATCACGTTTGGAAGGGAAGCAGGGAGGAAATTTTCTCCCCCTCTTCTCCCTCTTCTCCCCTCTCCTCTCCTCAGTGATGTCCTTTTATTAAACCTTACAGCAATGCTATAAAGTAATTCTTAAATTTGAATTGTTTTCCCCCTTTTTACAGGACATTAAAGATTCACTCTGCTGAAGAACACTGTAAACTACCTCATTTACCTAAATATTATGTGAAGATTTCTTTCAGAAAAAAAAATGCTGTAAGATATATTTTGCCTAATGTTTCAGTACTATTTCATCCTTGAAATTAGGAGTTTAAAGGACATATGTGCCAGTTACTAACAGTTTAGGGAGGGCAAGATGGAGATAAAGGGTCACTTGCTATGGAAGACAAATCTTTCTCTCCCTCCTTAAAGTGGATATGAGAACAGTAAAGCAAAGCAAGTGATGTAGAAATCAGCATTTCACATCACAAACCCACTCACCTTGTTAACTCAAGCATAGGGTGTCATGTACTGAGCCAGATTTACCACTCTTGCACTTGCAGCAGCTACACCCCGGCTATTCCCCACCACCTCCATGCAGCAATAGTAAAACCCACCCCAATCCTCTACTGAAGATGAAAAATCACCAGGCTCTTGAATTATGAAACTATTTTTGAGCAGCATATGGGAAAAAATTGTTAAAATGGAATGAAAATTCTCTTCAAAGATGAATTTAAAATGAGGAAAATGTGAGCAAGGTGGGATTTGTAGTTTTATGTGTCTTATGCCAAAAAGAGATATTTCCTGATATTTCACGGCTGTTAGAAATAATATCTGTGTAACAACCATGTCATCACTGCTCATAATGGAAGGAATGCGGTGGATGCAGATTAGGACACAAGTAATAGCTATTGTAATACATGATAGTGTTCTCTAGCGATACAGGGATTTAGGAAGACAAAGGGAGTGGCTGTTTGCTTGTTGATGATATTTTATGGATTCCCCTTCAGTAATGGATGTGGTGTAGAAATACCTCAGCAGGATGAGGAAGTGACAGGTAGAAAATGTTTGCAATTACTTCGAAGGTGAAAAGTAATCCACACTTTAATGTCCCTCAAGAGCACATCTGATAGATGCAGCTGGAGTGCTGTTGTATTAATGGCTTCCCCATTGCCGACTCTGGTGAGATGGTACCAATTAGACGGTCTTCTGTATTTTAAGAAGTCATGAGAAAACAAGATGTCATCCTCTGAGTGTTGGGGCACTGCTGGCATTATCAGAGCAAGCCTGTCTCGGTTGCTGAGTCCCACCAGATAGACAACAAAACTGAAATCAAGGTAATAATTATTCCCCAAAGTTATTTTTTTCTGAACACTGACAATTCCTTCAGCTCGCAAAAACTGACAATCTTTATTTTCTGATTGTACTTTGAATTTCTCATTTTACAATATACTGACTAGAGACTTTTTCCCTGCTGGTGAAAATGTGTACAATGTTGAATGCAATCAAATTTGCTCCAATTTGCATAAAACCAATACGACACATAGCTTTCAGGCATGACCGTGGTGTACATTTCTGTGCAATAAATCTTTTTCCCTCCCACCATGTTTTTCATGCTGATGAACTTTCCTGAATGCCATGCCACATCACACAGCCTGTAAAATGGCTATTAGGGAGCACTGGTTATCCTTTCAGCCATGCCTTTTATGGGATTGGGATGGTGGTAGCTGGCAATACTTGATTTTGCAGCTGTCATGGTATCCTATCTTGCCTACCCCCTTGAGGGTTATTATTATTGTCTGGAGTCATCTGCAGGCAGCCTGATACTGCTTGCAAGCAGACAGCTCTGAGAAATTTTTGCCTTTTCACGCTTTGAAGCTTTGGTTGAGAAAGCTCTGCTTTTATCAATATTTTTCTTTAAAACTGTTATCAGCTATCATTTGCAGTTCTTTGGTTTGATGGGAAAGTGCAAAGGAATGCTCCAGCCTTATCTTCCCATGGTTCGACTGCAGTCCTAATAAGCTGGAAGCAATATATTCCCATTAGCATCCCATTGTATCCTCCTCCTTCTGGCTTTCCTGACGGTTTGCCCCCAAGGCAATGGTACTGCTCAGGATTCCTTGCTGGACTCTGCCTGTCTCTCTGCCCTGACCTTCCACGCTTCTCCTGTGGTAAATGCTGTGAAGTGATGCCTGGCTGCTGAGCACTTTTAAACAGGGTGAGGTGGGTTGTTGCAAAATGTCCATGTGCAAGAACAAGAGTTTTGTTGTCTTCTGGATTCAGCTGCAGCCTCTGCACTGAGGATGGATGATACAAAAGTAAGGAAAATCCAAACTGGGCCATGCAGGGCACACAAAACAGGACACAAAGCTAGCATCACAGGTACAGCGGTACTATCAGCACATAGTCACTGGTTATTAATTGGGCATCCCTGCCCTACATCTCCCTGTGATTTACAGGAGCCACTGGTCTCTGTTCTTCTGTGTACCAAGGAATGCATTCAGCAACTGTCTGAGCACAGCAGTATGTGCTGCTTATTAATAACCCTAACTATTTTCTTCCCAAAAAATCCCTGTCTGCTTTCAAGAAGGAAAAATCTAGGTACAAATCAGAGCTGTCATCATTGGATCATCTGAGTTATGCTGTCATCTTTGACAAACTTCTGATTAATAGTGGGGAAAACAGGTAAGTTAATACCTTATATTTGAATGTTAATATTGAATTATATTTGTATCTACTATTTTTGGTTGTGGATGTCTGAAGTCAGTTGTATGGTATGTATAGGTCCCTTTGATTTGTCAGTTGTTGCCTGTCAATGCTAGGAATCTCGAGGGTCTTTTAATTTTTAGTGTAGACATCAGAAGTTGCTTTAGATCGCATTCTTCCTATTTCAGTATTTCCCCATGAATAATACGAATGCGATATATTCTTCTGGTACAAGGAATATGGTACAAGTTCAGTGGGGCCAAATGCTCTTCTGGGTTAAGAACATAAAACTGCCACCAAAGATGATAGAGAATCATGTGAGAGGAGAATACCTTAAATTCTTGAGAACTGACATGAGATTTTTATCTGTCAAGTCATAAAGAGCAAAGTATACTCTCATTTCCTCTATAATTAATAGAGAATAATTTTCCCTGCTTTTCAATATGTTTTGTGAGTAATTGTTTTATTTCTGCCTACCAAGTAACTTATTGTGGGTATTATCTTCTTGTATGGTGTGGATTGTAGCCACAATCTAAAAGTTTCCTTTTAAAGGAAACTTTGAGGTCCCAACCTGCCTTTTTGGCTTCATGTCATTTATAGACAAAATGAGCAGGATCAAACTACAGCTTGAAGAATCATGGCATTTTTAGCTAAGGAAATGTTCTTGATGAAAACCCAGATTTTATTAGTGATACTACAATTAAATAAGCCATTATCAACTTCCTACAGATCTCCTAAGAGCAGCTCTCTTTCATTCTGGAGCCCAAATTACGGAAGCAATCTTCATAAAGGCCACTTCCCCAGCTATAGCGCCTGCTGTGATATGATTCATGCCTTTTGTCTTCTGCTTGAAATTTGGGGATGTTTATGAAGGAGTGTTATAAATACTGCATCTAATTCCTCTTTTCACAAGATGCTTTATTCACAAGGAAAAAAAAAAGAGAATTGCATCACATTTGTACGTCATATCATTTCCATTCGCATTGCCATCTGGCACTATTCTTGTTGCCTACTTCATATACATATTGGAAGGATGTGAGACCAGTGTCAGGCAGACACTCTGGAGCACATGTTTCAGTACTACAGCTGGTTATTTAATGGTGCACAGGCACAGCTGATAAAATGAATCTGCGTAAATGTGCATTTGAAGGCTGGAGATGGAGTAATACATGCTTAGGAGCAAAAGGGGAAGCAGTGTGTAAGAATCACACTTTCCATGCTGTGCATTACTCCTCATGTTACAAAAAATTATGAAGGTGAGCAGTATAAAGATCTCAGCTCTTTTTACACTGTTCAGACTTTCATTTTCAGTAGGGAAACAGCACTATCTCCTGTACTTGGAAAGTACCTGGCTGTTGATTTACCCTAAACTGTTGTCTAAAAACATGGGACAGATCTTTCTGCCATGTCAGCTTCTTTGGGACAGTAACCGTCATGGTCTGTCAGTACACTGCTAATTAGAGCAGGATCCTTTCTCCAACAAAAGACAGTTTCCAAAGGCTGAGAAAAAAATGGTGGATGATCCCTGCAGACCCACAGAGTTAAGGTGAAGGATGAAGGCAATGGTTGCATTCATATTCAAGCAGTCCATTTATGTGGACCATTGTGCTAATAAGTGACGAAATTAGTGGTTATGAAATTCAGATGGGCTTTCAGGTTACAAAGCAACTGTGGTAGTTGATTTGTAACCTGAAGGTTACAAAGGAAAGAGGAAAGAGATGAGTTTAGGAGTGAGGGATTTCAGGTCTGTGCAAAACGCTTCATTGAAAAGCTAGAGAGAAAATCTGGCCACAGACTTAAACATAGAGCTGATGTTTTTATAAGGTATAAAAGCCTACATTACATTACTATCATCTCTTCTCTTTGTCCATCCTGGAGCCAACACTACCCTGACTTCTAGTAGCTGTGATACAGCTGGACATGAAAAAAGAGTTTGTTAGTAGACACATCCAGTCATTCATGGTCTGTGTTTGCTGCCTTAGCTTCTGTCTGCCCTGACTGTCCTGGGACTTCACAGCATGGACATAGAAAGGCAGTTCAGCTGTACCAGGCAGCTATAGCCTAACAGCACTGAGGAGTGGGCACACAAGTGGGCAGCACCTGGGAGGAGGTGTTTTGGAGACCCAGTAACTATATCTGAGTGTCTTTGAGATGAGCCCAGCCCAGAACTGCTGTGGAGCACTCACCATTTGGAAGAGCAAGTGTTTGCCTGCTCCCAAGTAGTGAGTGATGCTTGTTTAAGCAAGAAAGTTGGAACTGTAGCTCTAGACCCTGCAGGTAAACAAGCCCCAGAAAACAGCAGTACGGATGGAGCATAAAACCAAAGCATTTTGCAGTGTTTTTTTGTTTTGTAGTGATTTTTTTTAATCCTCCAGCTGAATACAGGATTAGATGGATTATTACACATCCTATTTTGTGGTCTGGCATTAAGTCATTGAAGCGATTTATCTTTGCGAAGAGTGATTTTTAATCAGCTGAGTACAAATTAACCAAGCTTCAAGAAACAAAACAATAACTTGTGAATTAGACATATTTAATGAGTCTGAGGCTGGATTCTCATCTTGGTAGTTCTGTTCTCTGCCCTGAAACCCTGAAGAAGAACACGAAGCACAAGCACACCCCCGATGGTGGCTCTGGGGTTCCGCTATCTGATGTGTCAGTCCTGATACACAGGACAGATACTGGAATAGAAACAAAGGGTGAATAATTCCAGGAAAACAAAATATAGCAAATGTGTCACAGTGAGCTGCGTGACCCTAATGTCCTTAAAGCAGCATCTGGGATTATCAGCTATAAATGAAAAATTGGTGGAATTAGTCAAACTTCAGGAAGTGCTTCCAGAGAGTTCACCAAGTTCAGCTCCTCCAGCTGCAGCCTCCCCAGATGAATAACACCAGATTTTGAGTGTCACTCTGACAGTGGCTGTGTGGGCATCTCAGGACAGGGTCTGCTGCAATAGTGAGTGAACCCCTCTCTGACAACACCTGGTGTTTGCCACTGATGAGCACTGACGACTGATTTACAGAGACTTGTTTCTAGAGGGTTGGAGTTAGATTAACTGGGTTTCCCAAATGTAAATCAAATTTTCCATTCATCAACACCGATGTGGTTAGGAGCAGGAGCAATGAGATCTGTCCAATCCAGAGCAAAGACTTTTCCATCCCTGAAGCCGCCTGTCAGTAACAGTTCCCCATGTACTGGATAACATAATCTCTATGAAAAAAACAATTCCCAACCTTTATTCTGCAGGAGCTATAAGGTTTGATACACACATTCTCCTTTTCAATATTACTTTAAAGCATTAAGGTACCTCATTTCAAATAGTGTAGGAAAACTGAAAGCTCCCACTGGTAAAATAAAGACAGATGAATATAGCTCTGAATTGCTTTTAAAAGGGATACTTTCCCTTGATTTATGAAGGGAAAACTGAGAATGACTTTCAAAGTGAGTGATGCAACACTGCCTCCCACTGCTGCATCCTGCTCCTCTGATGCCTTGGCCATCCTTCAGTCAGCAGAATTGTGCCCACTGGTGCTTCAGTGGGAAGAGAATGGGACACAATAGATGAATGCTGGGATCTTTCTCATTTTATCTTCCACATTGTTGATTCTACATGTTCGCACAACTGTATGGAGTTCTTTGTGCTGGGCTGGGCTAAACATTGCTGGCAATCTTCAGAGCATGACCTTAAACTGCCATCTCCCTTCATGGAGTGGGGATTTCAGGGAGAGAAAACATCCAAATTAAAAATCTCCCAGGGACAGTAGAGGATGGTGTTTCTTAATTTTTTTCTAAATGAAGGACTACTCCATCTTCTGAAGGAGCCCATGCAGGGACCAGCCTCCACACTGCTGACAACAGTTTTCACATACAAAGAACTGTTAGGCCACACATAGGATATGTGTTTTTCACTTTAAATACCCAGTGTTTTGTATCCTTCTGTGCGTAAGAATGCATACGTACATTTTAAAATGTATCTTTGCCACCATTTCACTGATCAAAGCCTTCAGATGAGAGCAAGCCAGGGGCCGGGAGGAAGGACTGTCCTGTACCTGTGGTTTGCTGGAAGGGCTTTCCATGCCCAGTAGCAGCACAGTGGCTCACTGGAGGTTACTTGTTTTTCCAAACTGGGCATTTTCCTGGTCCCATGGCAGGCTGCCTAACTCGCTGTGGCAAGTACAGATGAGTAACCGTTTGCCTCCACTTCCCAGGACAGCCTTTTCCTCCCCCACAGATCATATCAGATATGAGGAGACACTGAACATCCTTCTGACTCCAGCATTAGCCAGAGTCCGTTTGAACAGGGATATCTGTTCTTCAGTATAGGTTTGATGGAACGGATTGGGAGATACCTCACTCCAACATTTCACAGCTTTCTTCTGACCTACCTAGGCTGCAACAAGCAAATCCCAAAACATTCTGCGAAGTTTCTTAAACTTACAGTTTTTGATATCTGAGGAGATCTTGGATTTAAGATTCCTGATTCAAGAGATTTGATGTAAAATTGCCTTTCAGTGACCACATTACACCATGTATGAGGCTCTTGCACTGTCCTGCATCTGGCTTCTGCTGCAGTGGAAGATGTGCTTCTGCTCCACTGTCCCAAACCTACCTGGCCTGTGGGCAGCTGGCAGCAGAATAGGCATTACAAAACTTGACCTTGGATTCTCTACTTATTAATCACTCAAACAGGTTTCACTTGATTTGTAAGATAAAGGCAAAGCACTTAGAGTTACTTTAACTACTTCCTACCTCTATGACAAAAATCAGTGTTCTTTAGTCAAGCAACTGCATATCAACTGGCAGACTTTTCTGGCTGAAAATGTTGGAGTCTGATATTTCGATCCTGGAACCCCATAAAATTTGAGCATATGCCCCCTGACAACCTCTGGTTTTCTTCTGATTTCCTCAGTGGGTTTCCAGTGACATGCAACATTTAATCCCATGTGTCTGGTCTTTCTTTGATGAGGCTGCCTGGTTCGATCTGGTGGGATTCTATGTTTTTCCTAGCAGCCAACAGTTTAACACTCATGAATCAGTTTTGGAAGTATCCAGTGTCATGTCAGAGAGGGTTAAATAACCAAACAGTTGTAAAAACTAGATTTGTGACTTGTACTACTTTCCCCAGCCACTTCAAATCATGTCTGTGGGATATCTGCCTTTTTCTGCCTTCACTTCTCCCAACATAAGGGACAGCAAAATCAAAAAAGGAGCTGATTTATACTTAGAGCTTGAAAGTGCATGGCTCGAAGTCGGAGCTTTCTTTTGGGGCTGAAGCAGATTGCATCCAGGAAGCTGAAAAACTCCGTGGTATCTTGCGGGGGTAGGCTCGTGGTTCGCCCTTGGGCTGCGTGCAAGTGCTGTGGGGAAGCAAGCAGAGGAAATGCTTCCTCCGGTCTCCTCGTACGTGTGGAGCGGCGCACAGCTGGGGTCCACGCCGGCGTGCCGGCAGCGCCGTGGCCAGCGTGCCTGCCCGCAGACACGGCCGCTGCTCTGCGGGGAGGGGTTTGGGCATTCCCGCTGAGCCGCAGGTCCTGTGCAAGCTGCTCCTTATCTGCAAGAAGAACAGACACCTTCCGTACGTGGAGGAGAGGCTTTCATTTCCTCCAGACATTCAGGGGCTGGAGCCATGCGTCCGTGTTGCACAGCACGGCGAGCTGCGCGAGCCCCTGCGTGGCTCCATGGGCTACGTGTGTTGGCAGTACATCCACAGAGCCACAGAATCCTTGAGGTGAGAAAAGACCTTTAAGATCATCGAGTCCAACCGTTAACCCAGTACTGCCAGGTCACCACTAAACCTTGTCACTAAGCACCACATCTACACATAATTCACAGGCAGGGAGACATTATTCCTGGATGCCAAATGATGCCAGCCGGTAACATTGATCTAAGAAAAGAAGCTGTGCAGTACCTACCCACCTGCAACAACACGCAGCCTGCCTACTCTAGTGCAAAAAGTTGACATCACTTTGCAGCAGACTGCCATGTGCCGGGCTGCAGGGGGATGTAGCAAACCCAAAGGCTGCTGCAGGGTTTACATAACTGCTTGCAGCCTGAGTGAGCAGACGGGTGACAACCACAGCTACAGATTTTACATTTGTGCTTTTTCCCATTCCAAAAATGGAAAAGTCTTTTCAAGGATCCTCAGTGGCTGATTGTGTTTCATAAGGAAAAGAAAAAAAAAGTGGTGAGTGGTTGTTTGGTCAGAACATGTATGGAAAATGCAAACTGGGTCATAAAGACCTGAAGGGGGAACAGCAGCTACCTCTGGCGTGCCAGGTGCTGGAGTCACTTCCAGGTCCTGACCATGGAGCAGCATTATGCCCGTTGTCTTTTAACAGCAAAAGGCAAAGTCAGTTCCATAGCAACCACACTATGTTTGACATGCTGGAAAGGCAGAATTCATGACAAGAAAAGCAAGCTGTGCATGGCTTAGAAACCTGAAATTGCCACTCCAGCTATGGGAATGAGATCAGAACAGATGCCATTAGACTAAGATGAGGGTGCTGTGTCACAGAATTTTGAAGGAGAGGAGCATTTGTGAGGCTTTTCCTCTCTAGGAGGGGGAATAAAGGAATGATTTTTGTCATCCTCTGATTTTCATTAGTTTCGTTTGACTTCTGATCGTCATTAGTTTAAGTTATAGGAGTAGGATAATTGATGTACATCTCTGCTGAACATGATAAGGCAGACAGGCAGCTGCAATGGTGTCGTAATTTAGTTATCTTCAATTATAGCTGTTATTTTAGTGCCGTTCACAGTCATTCTCTACGATACACAGTATTGTATCTTCTAGTGCAAGCACATTAAGGAAACCAGTGGGTAAGAGGTTTCAGGGCAAAACCAGAGGTGGTTCTTCAAACACAGTGTATGGGCTCATCAGAGAAATTGGTGAGGAGCTGGTGAACACAAACACAGCCTGTGTGATCTAGGCAGTCCCTGCCCTGCAGGTTGTTACTGGCTGGCAGGATGTTCTGGGCAGTATCTCTACAGGCACTTCCTTACCTTGAATGTTTCTCGAGGTATCTACTTCTGGTCATTGTCAGAAGACTATTAATGGCATTTGATTCAAGCTGCTCAGAGATTTGGCATACAGGCAGTGACTATTTTTTCTAAAAGGCCAAAAATCTCCAGTAGATGCCTCTGTCCTGCCATTGTTTCTTATCTTGTTTCTGCCTGGGTTGCGGCTCTGCTGAGCATCCTCACTACGTACATCTGCTCTAACCTGAACCCCCAATCCGACACAAAGTCCTCCCACAATGGGACAAAACATAGGTGCAGAGTGGAAGTAAGCCCTTCCATATCGCCTGCCAGGGTGGTGCAAGGCGCATTGGGCTGAATTATGCACCCTCAGGATCCACTCCAGTGAAAATTGCTTTCTTACAACTTTTCAAAGCCACACCAGAATTCCCATTTGTTTAGTTCTCCAGATGGGGCAGGGTCTGCCCCATTTTCGTGTACTGAACTCACAATAAAAATACTTATAGACAGCTCACAGGTTTTGCTGTAGTCAGTTGCTATGTGGTTATTACATAGAAATTCTGAGTTACTCTATTGGGACCTTGACAAACGTGTTTGGTTTGCTTATTTTATGTTCTTTTATTTGTTTATCAGCTGTATTTGGAGAAAAGGGGGTTTACTTATACAAAATGTTTAATCCTTGGCTGCAGTAGGTTGAAGCCTGATGCTGCTCACGTTAGCAGAGGGAGGTTCACGTTTGTGAAGAGCCTGTGAAGATTTTCCGTGTTTCTGTGCCTGTGTCGCCCTCTGCTGACTGGTGACGGTTTGGAAGATCCCGAAGGTCCCTGCAGAGTGGCTCAAGTGCCTGCGGGCATCTCATAGCTTGTACAGTGTTGTATTTTTGACCTGGGTTGTCAACTGCGTTCTTCTTCAATCTACGATTAGCTGTGTAGCCATAGTTATGAATTCCTCAATAATTCAACAAACAGAAGAATATCGCCCTGCATTAAGGTTTTCAACTTAGCTGACATTTTATTAAAGTTTTCATTCTAGTAAGTAAAATTAAATTGACTAAAGCAGGCTCTTTGTCACCTGTGAACCGTGTCTAATGCCTCTCATCAGCTGGTTTAAGAAAAGCACAATATGACACACATTATGGAAGGAGGAGAGAATTTGACATTAGTTCACACCAGAACTGGTTTTCAAGGACAGGAAAAGGATATGGCAATTATTTGAAAATAGATGCAAGTCTGTACAAAGAGAGAAATCCAGCAGGAAATGTGAAGCCAGAGATGATTATGTACTCAGAGCATGAACCACTCCAGACTTGTCTTCAGAATTGGAAGAAAACTCTATTACTTGGTAAAAATGTGTTCTCTTTTGCATTCCCTAAAAAAGCACTTGTCCTGAACCCTGGTCTTTTCCCAGGAGGTGACTGAGGAATGCCATTTATTGAAACACTAACGGAGAGATTTGTGTCAGATGCAGAAGGACAAGCTTGCTCTTCGACATGGCAGGTTCCTATCTTTAACACAGACATAAAAATTGCTTTGAATAGCTCTATCATGATTTCAGCAAACTCATGTTAATAATGCTTACCTCCTATTTGTTGTCAGCTTTGAGACCTGCAATTGAAAAAGCAGAGCTAGCTGGAGGCAGTATTTACTCTGTCTATAAGGACTGAATGCAGAAAGCAAAGCGAGATTGAAGGCTGATGGTAGACAATTCAACAGCCAGTAACAATACCGCAGGCACAGATGCCCTAGATCTGACTTGCAGTTTCATCCTGGATTATAGCCCTTTTTAAATCATCCAGGCTCAGGACAGGCTGAGCTGCGTATGTAAAACCAGTTTAGCTGGAAAGCTAACATCTTGGACACACTAAAAAAAACCCCCAAATCCCTGGAGAAACAACTATTAGCTCAGATAGCGCTATTCACTCTTCCAATTTGATAAATCTGTGCAGGAAAGTCCTGCATTTACAGATTTAGAAAGTTGGGTTTACACTGTCATTTGGTTATGAGATAGTTTCTTGCTAAAAAGCACCATATTTTGAAAAGTAAAGGAAGTAAAGGCAAGTGCAGCTGCACAGCCATTTGATACCAGAGTTGCCCCTTTTTATATCATTCACGATTTCGTCTTTTCATATGTAATTTTCTATCTGATTTTGAAATGGAGAAACAAGGCTAAATATAGATCTGTACTGTTGCATGCAATGCTGAATGTTATGTCATGCTCTGACAGGACAACAGCTGATTGATGCAGGGCGAAACTCCTATCTGTCCCTACTTAACATCATGCTCAGCAGTGCTACAGCTTTTTAACGTATGAGTTCTTTCTCTGTGAGAATCTAAAACATGTGGGTGAGCTCATGAATAATGATACCTGCAAGTCTGCAAAAAAAAAAAAAAAAATCAAACTTGGTTCTGTTCTACAATAAAGAAAGGAGAGGGAGCTTCAGAGAACTGCTTTAACCCGCAATGATAGAGGAAGAGGTCTCCTTTCACAAACATGAACTAACTTCACTGTCACTTTAATTAAGGAAACTCATTTAAACATGATGTGAAGATTCATACTCTCTAGATGTATATTAACTCTTGTGGTAGATTTACTTATTTAATACCTGGTTATCATTAATTGCCTGCACATATTGGAATGACTCTGATTATGCTGATAATGTCAGTTATCATGAGTAATGAAGTCTTTTGGAAGAGACATTATCAGTTGTTACTCCTTAAGGACAAAGCAGATATCAGTGTAATTAGGAGCTATACATACTACTCGTTTTGTTTGTTTACCTCAAATCTCTTTTCTAGCTTGGAGACCACTTAGAGGATAAGAACCTCTGCTGGATGTGCTCCATCTCCTAGCCCTAAGGTGTTTTATTATAAACATGAATACTACCCTTACTGGAAATGAAATTAACAATATTTCTTGCAGCAGGCAGTTAATACTTGAAAGGAACTCCTGAACAATACATACAACTTTTTACTGGCATGCACACTGTGGTCTCTAGCTGAATAATGCAAGGAGGTTGCAAGTAAATTTGCATCAGATTAATATCAGCACACTCTCCTCCACCTTCTTTCTCCCCTGGAAGAGCTGCGACGAGCTCCACCAGGTACCACCACCCTTTCCAGGCACTTGGACAAGGTCAGAGGGGTGGCAGCAGCATGAAATGGAGACATAGCTGGTGGGCAGAGTACCTGTGAAGAGCTCTGATAACACTTCTACCCACACTTTGGGGTGTAAATGGCGAGGCAGGACTCAGTGTGGCCAAGGATCAGGCCCACCAGGTGAGATGGAGTGTAGGAAACACAGGAAACTTGGGCTGATGTTTGCTTATATTTTCAGATGGAAGCTAATACAACTTTTGAATCTCTTGGATTTCCAATTCCTTTTGTCCGGTTTCAGCCAAGTTTGATAAGGGAATAGAAATCTCAAGTATTTCAAGTACCTACCTGTGTCATGAAGCCAACGGCCAAGAATACCATGTGCCCCCACCAGAAGCACAGGTTGGGGAGCTGACTTGCATTATTAGATATCAGAGAAACCACAGGGGCTCAGGTTGCTCTCAGCAGACTGGCTCAATCCTATGCAGCCTACACGAGATTCACTCTTACAGCTACCCTAGTTGCAGGAGAAGATTTCATCAACCTTATCACAGGTAATCCAAGCAGGCGATGCCAAGCCTGGGGAAAAAAAGACTCCAGCAGGTCCACAGCTGGTTATGGTTCATTAAAAGTGATTACCAGGGTGCACTGGAGAAAAAATAAGTTTCTCTGTATGCAAGCAGTGAGGTATTCCAGTTGGACGGCAGTCATGTCGTTGGCTCTCTTTGGGAGAGGACACTTCTGATGCAGGAAACACCCCTGGGTGGCCCTGAGCTGCCGCTGGGGCTCAGCTGCAAGGGCAAGCCCTGAGCAAGGGTGACTGTGTGGGCACAGTCTCTGCTGCGACAGGGGGGCAGAGGACATAGGGCAAACGGGGCAGCGTTTGGACTGCAGTGGTACAGACTGAATCCCAGTTTTTCACTGATGTTTGATAAAGATCTGCATCTGTCTCGGCATTTGCAGGGGTCAGGAGCTGGTTCATTCCCTGCCTGGCGCAGCAATACTTTTTCCTTAAATACAAACCCTGGAAACAGTGAAGTTGACATTTCATACAGCATTTTTACAAAATTCATAGAGAGATAGTAATCCCCTTATTCTGAGGGATTTAGAGCTGAGTTTGGTTAAATACAATACCCAGGACTATAGGTCAAGTGCCCGAAATGAAAACGTGTCCATCTCTGAGGTCACTGCGGGAAAGTTTTGCGAAACAAGTATATGCTGAGGAGGAAAGCAGGTAAAGAAACAGAAGGGGGAGAAAATCCCATTTCAGCCCTCTGACCCTGTCTGTAGGAATTAATTATGAATGTATTCTTCACAGGAGAGCAAATGCATCATCATTTTTTAAATGGGGTTTTTTTTCAAGTGCCTCGGAGTCCATGCACCCTCATTACAAAGAAAAGTCAAGCGTAAAAGGCATTATCTGAAGGGAAACGTCCATGGGGGAGGAGGTTGCCAGGTGGCCTGCCCTGGGGGAGGCTGTCCTTTTCTTGGGCTCTTGGTAAACCCAGAATACAGTCATTCTCTCCCAGCTGTCTCTCTTCTCTATTGCATACAAAACCTAAGGAGGTTAATGATCCCCAGGACTGTGATAATCCCTGCATGGGAGGATGGGCTGGGGACTAGCTAGCCTCGGCCTCCCTCAGCCACCTTTTGTTTAAACTGAAGACTCTGTTGGCAAGGAGTCTTTGCCTTCTTTGCCTCAGTCTTTGATGGTTGG
>NW_010416271.1:552-917 GCF_000710305.1 Buceros rhinoceros silvestris | reverse complement strand
ACATGGCTACGGCGAGCAAGGGTAAGTCTTCGGTGTCCCCCTCCTGCCTGCTCATCCCTTGTCCCCCTCCTGGGCTCCCTGCCTTTGACCTGGGGCCAGGCTCTGAGTCTGATGGTCCTTTGGTGGGTCCCCTCTGCCCGCGGCCCTGATGGGGGGTCCCTGTGCCCCCATCCAGGGGTGCAGAGGCTGCCTGGAGCTGCCCTCCCTGTGCCCAGGGAGCACCCCAGCAGGTTGGAGGCTACAAGGATAGTTGATGGGAGTTCCTGGAGTGCTCCCAGCTTCTCCCAGACCCCGGCTGCCTCCCCGAAACACTCTGGCAGAGCTGGGAGCTGTGTCGGTGCCGGGAGGGGACCTTGAAAGGCTGC
>NW_010416271.1:0-370 GCF_000710305.1 Buceros rhinoceros silvestris | reverse complement strand
CGATGCAAAGCCCGAAGCAGCTCTGTGTGCTGCTGCCGGGTGTGATTTTGTCTGTCTTTGTGCACCTGCTGGTGTCCCCGGCCTCTGTGGCTCCTTCCCTGCTGCCATGGGATGGCTTCATCCCAGGGGCTCCATCCTGCTGCTGTCAGTGAAGCCTCCGCCACCTGCAGTGTGGGGGAGAGGGGCTGGGGGTCCGCCTGCGCCCCCACTGAGCTTGGCTTGCGGGGCATGCTGGGGCTGGGACACCCTATTTTTGGGGCGGATGTGGTGACTCTGAAGGTGGCATCTGCTTCCAGGGCTTGCGGTTGCTGCCAACACGTGCAGTGGGGCCTCCAAACCCACTCCCCCATGAGTGGCAACCATGGGCTGT
>NW_010416270.1:0-267 GCF_000710305.1 Buceros rhinoceros silvestris | reverse complement strand
CCATGGCTGTCAATAATTGCGAAGAAGTCAAAGCCCTTCCCAGGTGCAAGGTCCCAGGGTCCTTTCCTCCCCAGGGCTAATGGTGGCCGTGGAGCTGATGGAGTCTGGAGAAGGCCGAGTCCTCGGCCTCGAGTCCCTGCGCCTCGTCTGCAAGGCCTCTGGCTTCGACTTCGGCGATTAACACCATGATGTGGCTCCAGCAGGCATCTGGGAAGGGCCTCGAGTGGGTTGCAGTTATTAGCAGCGATGGTAGTGGCACCAGGTATG
>NW_010416269.1:0-342 GCF_000710305.1 Buceros rhinoceros silvestris | reverse complement strand
CCCCGTCCCGTGGTGGTGCCATCCCCAGCCACAAATACTGCTACCAGTGCAGGTCTCTGCCCATCTGCCCTGCTTTCCTTCTTCCCAAGTATGGGAAAATGTAGAAAAAGACATAAATTCCAGTTATAGTCAGTCCTTACTTTCAAAAAACAATTATGATAGCGAATTTTTCCAGCAGAATACGATCTTTTATATAATGTGAGTAAAGATATTCAGGACATATAATTGCCTCTAAGTATTGACAGTGCTTCTTTGATTTCAGCTGAAATGCATTGTCATAGACATCTGGAATGCTTCAGTGTGTTGCTTCATATGGTTGAGTTCAATTAGTTCAGTGGTTGT
>NW_010416268.1:4584-5360 GCF_000710305.1 Buceros rhinoceros silvestris | reverse complement strand
CGAGCTGGTGTCATTAAATTACGGCGTGTTCAAAATTAACCCGACCCACGGTTCTTCAAAGTGTTTAAAAGGCTGTGAAGGCAATACTGTTTGGTTTTCCTAAAAAGGATGTTTGGGGGATTTTTTGCGAATTATTTTTATTACTGCCATCATTGTGAGTGTGGTCCTGATAAATGAAACATTCTCATCAGCTGTAATAATTCTTCAACTTTAAGCTGTCTAGTTTTCGATTGTATTTCCAGTTGTACCAATAACCCTATTTTTCACTGCGTGCCTCGGAAGGTATTTTGTTAGAGCCATACCTCACCAGGATGAATGTGTAGAAACTTTGCCCATAAACGAGCGGCCGAGCGGTCTGCAATCGTGCCGTGACCTGGAGTGTATTTGTTGGACCGTTTTCTCCTGCAGCATAAGCTCCCCGGGCGGGGAGCGGGGAAGGGAGCACCCCCGACAGCTCGCTACCCTTGGGGAACCCCCCGTCTTCGCTCCAGTGACCGACACAGGAATTATTTAAGGCATCGTACAATTCTTTGCCGGGTAGCTCCGCGTTCGTGTTTCTGGCCAGGTACCTCCGCGTGTTGGAGCGCGGGCGGCGGTCCCCGAGCATCCTCCACCCGCGGGCTGCGCCTGCAGTACCGGCCCGGTTAACCTGGGAATAGGCGCCTGCTGTCCCTGCCTGGAGCATGCTGGAGAGGTGGGTGCCCAGTATTTGGGCAGGGGACACACAGTCTTCGCAGCATGCTGCAGGTTTTCTTCGGCAGACACGAAGTGGCTGG
>NW_010416268.1:4039-4407 GCF_000710305.1 Buceros rhinoceros silvestris | reverse complement strand
GCTGAGCGGGTCACAGCAGCGTCCGGGGAGCTGCATCGTGCCTTTCATTCCCGGCGCGTAAACACTCGACAGCACGAGTTTACAGGGCTTGTCCCATAAAGGGGCACTACTGACCCTCGTCGCCGCCAGCAGCTGCCCTGAGTATGAATGGTTTCCGAAAGCCAAAATCAGAGATTCGGCAGCATAAAGGGGAGACATCAGGAGAGATGGCGAGTGAATCACAGAGTGGTGGCTTTGAAACGAGGTTCAGAAATAATATAAGCGTGTAATTCCACCCCGTTTTCAGCCTCGGGATGCCGCAAGCGCCCACGGAACGCTGCAATGCGGAGTGAGAACATCGGTTCGTGTGGCAGGCAACGGGGGCAGGG
>NW_010416268.1:3434-3845 GCF_000710305.1 Buceros rhinoceros silvestris | reverse complement strand
ACACGAGCGCCATCGAGTTCATACGCTGCCCTTTTACAGCGCAGAAACTCCTTGTTCCCAATGACAATCATTTTCTTTTCTCTTACTTATTTTCCTTCGAGAAGGTGCGGACTTTGAGGTTTTTTTCCAGCCCGATAAATAAAACCGAGGATAGCTTCAGCAGCGTCCGAATTAGAGTGAAGTGACTCCCAACACTGTCCACAGGAATAAGGACAGTTACGTAGCATTTGCTCTGGGATAGGATTCACATCTTAATTGAAATTTCTTCATGCCACGGACCTCCTGGGAGCTCCTGAGCAAATCATTCGGGGTAAAATGCGTACACTTAGAGCATCAAAAAGGAGCAGCCTGCGAAAAGCAGCGGGTCTCAAGGGCAAGCGAAGCCCTGAAGGCTGCGGGAGACTAACGGCG
>NW_010416268.1:0-3324 GCF_000710305.1 Buceros rhinoceros silvestris | reverse complement strand
CCCCAGGGCGCTGCTGCCCCGGCCACGCAGCCGGCTGCAGGCAGAGCCGCGGGGGACACGGGAGGCGGGCCGGGAGGGGAAGGGCCACCATCCGTCTGTTGTCGCACCTCCGGGGATCGTGTTCAGCCCTCTCCGGCCCCGCCAGCCGCCTCGGCACCGTGCTGCTTTCACTGAGGCTGGTCGCAAGGTTGCAAACGACATGTCGCGGTGGCCCTCGCTGTTTTGCCACCACTCGACCCTGTTTTCAGTTCCCCTTCCCGTAAGGACATGCAAAAAGCAGGATTTTCTGTTGCCTTTCACAGGCGATGTAAATGGCGGGGGAAGCCAAAACAAGAGTAGGGCCCCCGCATGAATAAGTAAAACTTGTCTACAAGGAGAAACCCTGCAGCAGTATGGCTGCTGATGCCTTCTACGGGTTACTCTCTAGTTGGAAAAGCACACAGCGACCAGATCTGGACAGAAATCCGCTCAGGTAATGCTGTTTTTCCACAGCACAGGACCACTGTTTTCCGCATTCCCAGTCCCAGCTACTCGCCATTAGCCACTGGGTTTTTATTCTCGCCTTCTGACTTTTCCCTGACACCTGCCTTGCATAGACCAACCTTGAGCTGGTTTTAATTCACCTCCTTTGTCTGAAATCTCTTTCTCTCGGATTAGGCCTGCTCGCTTTCTTACCGGTATTCCTACGGAAGAGAAAAGACACACAAGGGAAAACCTCCCCCGATGCTGTGCGACACCCACACAAGGGCCGGGCTGTGTGACAAGGTTAGAGGGGTGTTTAGAGATGTCTCCCTGCCTCTTTTGGTTACTTTTTGGAGTCATCCGGAACCGCAAAGAGAAAAGCAGGTGGGGTTTTCGGGGAGCGAATTGCCCTGGGTGTAGTGGGGAGGGATGGGGATGGCGTGGTAGTGGCAGACCCCGACTCTGCATGCAGAGGCCAAGGGGACCTCGGACACATCCTTGCAGCCTCCTCCGCAGCCTCCGGGGGCAGGCAGCAACCACTCCCCCCACCAGAACCGTGCCGGGCAAAACACCTGCAAAAGAGAATTCATCAGCTTTGGGTCCTTCTTTTACTACCCGATTGCCCAAGGCACTCGTGGGACGTGAGGAAGGTTTAAGGTTTTCTAAAGGGCTGCAGGACAGATTTGGGGATGTATCGTTTAGAATCGGGAAGTCAAGGCACACTCTATGAAAAATGGGGTTTGGATGGAGCTTCAGAAAATTTTTCTCCAACTGTATCGACAGTGCAAAAAGCTGCCACCTTTTAGTTGAGTTAAAGAAGGTTCAGGCAGCTCTTCTCACAGGAAGGGAAGTAAAAACGCTACACATTTGGATACATAAAGAAAAAAAATGCTCATTAGATCTGAGCCTGCAAAAGATCTGAGCAAAGGGATATTGTGAGATCTGCCCATACCTCATCACCACATGCTGTTGGGCACCCAGGACCACTAAGCTGACCAATCTTGTTTCCAGAACCTGTGTATTTATTCAACACATTTATTGTCAATCACTTCTGGTATTATAATAAAAAATAAGTGGAGGGTTCTCAACCTTCCTCATAAACCCTGCTTACAGTTTCACGTTCGCTTCACCTTTCAGCTGTTCAACACGTTGGGTTGAAGGAGAGGGGAGCAAAACCCGCACCTAAATGAAAAAATGACAAGAAATGGTGGACACACGTATCGCAAGCATCATAATGGTTTATTTCCCAAACCATCTGACGTGATTTTCACCCAGCAAGCCATGAGTGGGTGCGAAAGGAGAAAAACGAATTTCGTTTAATCCTGTACGTTAAAACTGATTAATAAAAGGGAATATCCACACATACAAACCCGTCGTTTCTCATGCGTCTTTCTTTACTGGGTTTACGTATCTATGCTTAAGAACTCGGAATATCCTTTTCCAAATTAAAGTATCGCGAAGATACCTAGTATCCTCGTCCTGAGGTACCACCTCATTCAGGAATACATCATTTTCCTCGTGGAAATTATGTATTAATCCGTGGAAGAGGAGCTAAGAGGGTGGCAGGGGCGGAAGTTTAGGTGCACCTCTGTGAATTGAAGACTTCAAGAAGTAAAATGGGAAGACTGAGAAACTAAAGGTGGTCTGTTTTACAGGATACTAAGGGTTTGGACGCATTTTAAATCAAGACTCACAGTATACAATTACAATTTTTGCCGACGAGGCTATGCTCGAAACTCACCTACCGATGCAGCGTACGTTGCTTTATCTTCCACCGGTACACACAGAAGCCTCTTTAAAGGTAATTTGCAGACGCACCCAGCTGAATTTCCCGTCCTGATAGAAGACAGGTTAATCAGTGGCAAGTCTGCCACTTCGGCCCCGGCCCCCTCCTCCCCGGGGCTCAGTTCCACAGCGTTATCTGAGGCAGCAAACGACCCCCATGACTGTTCCTCCCTCCCTCTGATTGAGGTAATAAACACAATGAATTTATCAGCCAGTTTAATCTTCAATCTCAACGATATTTCTATCTATAGTCGCGATAACGTAGCGTAAGGAATGTTTTAGGGCAGACAAGGGGTTCTGTGCCGCACGGTTGAAGGTGCCATCCTGGTGGGTGCCGGGGCGAGCTGCTCCGGGCCGGACTCTCCCTTCAGAGACTCGGGGCGAAATTCTTCACCCCCTTTGAACGCTGATTTACTGCTGGCGTCTGATCTGCTGTCCCCCGCTGCCAGCCCCCTCTCCGGCGCAGCCAGGGCAGCTGCCGCGACACGAAAGACATTGTCCCCGGGAAGGGACTCGAACCAGCACTTACTGGCCCATTTCAGCAAGGGGCTGGTGTGTCCAAGATTACATAAAAAACAGACCCAAACCCTAACTCACTTCGGTAAAAGCGTTTTTAGAGTATTTTTACACTTCAAATATAAATTAGGCCGCCTTTTTTTTTTTATTCGGTCATATTAATCAACCGTCTAAGAAAGCACCGATAAAGTTAGAAGTAAGAAGTAAAGAACAGTGTGGAGTAGGCAGTTTCTGAACGCTTCAAAGCTTTGCTTATAATCTGAGCGAAAGAGACGGGAGAAGGTGAAGTCTATGAAAAGGGTGACAGGACCAACTGCTTAATGCAAGACACATGAGTCAAAAAGCAGAAATACCCGATTACAAATGACGGTAACATCTCTTTGAGTGGATACCAGCGACCACCTTTATTATTTCCCCTTTATTTGTAAAAGTGCAAAATTATTCTGTACAAATCCAACATATAAAACCCCGTAGTCTGTACAACATGTCAAATGCATACGGATCTCTAACAAGATCTCGGAAACTGTATTCCACGTGTGTAACTAGTATGAAGGTTCCTCA
>NW_010416267.1:1371-1674 GCF_000710305.1 Buceros rhinoceros silvestris | reverse complement strand
GCCTTAATTGGGACTGACGGGCCTGGAGGCACAGCCAGCAGCGCACGGTGGAGAAGGCTCCTCAGCAAGTCTCAGTTCTGACACAGCAGCTTCCCTCAGGCTCGTGGTTAAAGGATGGCGGACACGGAGCCTTTGAGCCAACAACCCGTTTCACGTCAGACCACCTCCAGGGGCTGAAGCCCGCCCTGACACGAGACAAACGCTGACACAGTGCTCGAGGAGACCCGGGTCAGGCATCACGGACACTGGTCGGTGCAGCAAGGTGCTCGTAAATCCCCGTGTTACCAGTTTTGTGCTGGTGGC
>NW_010416267.1:447-1201 GCF_000710305.1 Buceros rhinoceros silvestris | reverse complement strand
CCGAAAGGAGGTCACAGTAACCGGGCCATCGACCCGCAGCAGCCGAGCACATGCGCCGCAACAGGAATTAGGGACATGAGCCCAGAGAGCACCGGCAGATGGTGGCACCAGCTGTCACCTCTGGCTGTCACAAGCGGGGAGAGAGACGAGGGGTGCAAACCCCCAAGGACTCTGCACCTGCCCCACGCAGCTCCCACCATGTTCTTCATGCCCCGAAGCCTCACGGTCAGTTGAAGGGCAGGGCTCGATGTCACTGCCACCACCAGGCCAACGACCCAGCGCACGCAGCTCTGGCCACAGAGACACGGCGGCTTTAGGAGACCCGGCTCAGCGCCTGCGACAGCCGCGATGGCTCTGGCAGAGCTGATCCCTCGGAGGAGACGAGGGGTGAGCAGGCACCGGGTGCTGCAGAACACGAGTTTTCCAGGCTGCCAGCTGATTTCTCATGAAAACACGAATTCACAAGAAACTCTTTTTGTCAAAAGAAAAAAAATAAAAGAAGTGGAGACAGGCTGGTGTTTCTAATCCAAAGGTACTTCTCTTTATTCAAACCAGGGGTAATCACTGGTCAGTGCAAAACGCACCCACACCTTTAGCCTGAGGGAAATCTACATCTCAACGCGGCCTCCGTTACCCCCAACGGAACCCACCGAGCGGGAAGCGCCCGAGCGCTGCGCCGCGCTCCCAAGGGCCTCTGTGCGGCCACAGCTCTGCCCCTGCCTCCTCCCCAGCTCCACCCCTCCGGGTAACAACA
>NW_010416267.1:0-270 GCF_000710305.1 Buceros rhinoceros silvestris | reverse complement strand
CCCCCCCCCCCCCCGCCGCTGCCGCCGGAGGAGGGGGGTTGCAGCTTCCCTCCCCTCTGACAGTGCTAACGGAAACCCTGCTTTAAATTAAAAAATAAGCCAGCATACATAGTAGAAAATTTCTCTTAAAAATTTCACAATCTGTAAATGTATATATTTTTTTTCTTTTAAACATAAAAGTTTACAATATACGGTAAAACAAAGGCTCAGGAAAAAATAATTTCAAAAAAAAAAAAGAAACCTGAAGTTTGGAATTAAAGCTGAAGACAT
>NW_010416266.1:22142-22395 GCF_000710305.1 Buceros rhinoceros silvestris | reverse complement strand
CGGGCCCCCCCCGGGCCGGGGAGGTTCCGTAGCGGAGGCTAATGCGTCCTGGGGCTGTTTACTGGCGTTCCGTTGACCTCGGGCTGGGGGGAGCGTTTGGCGCTGCCCGTGTGTGCCGGGCAGGGGGAGGTGTTGCCGGGTTGGCCTCAAACTTTGGGGATGGGCGGTGCTGCCCCGGGATGAAGCGCTGGTCTGAACGCGGTCAGTCCTCCTCCTCTTGTTACCGCGTTAGCGTTGCACTAATTGTCGTTGG
>NW_010416266.1:20990-22004 GCF_000710305.1 Buceros rhinoceros silvestris | reverse complement strand
GTCTGTGAGCTGATGCGCAGCACAGAGCCATTACTGTCAGGCGGATAAATAATTGTGCCTTAATGCACAGCTTATGTTAATACGTCTTTTGTGACTATTTTTTGAACGGCTGGATTATTGACCCTCTCCACAGAAATGTCAGACCTAACTTGAACCGTAAAAGAGCAAATAGTTCTATTTTAACCGAGATGGGGGCGACGTGGGTTGGAGGCATTTTTACAGTTCTGACAGTGATTTTTGCTGTCCCGGGAGCAATTACACGCAGCCGTGGACAGAGCGAATCGACTTGGCGTGGAGGTAGATGAACCTCCTGCACTCTCTGCTCAACTTCATGGATCCTCCACTTAACCTGGCCATTTGCCAGCTGGGAGAAGGCTGTTTAAAGAGCTGGGGGGATGCGCACTCCTGCGACTGCAAGGAATGGGAGTCAGTGGTTTAGGGGCTGTAGCTGGTGCTGGCAGCTCTGCAGAGTGACTGGTTGGTGCTCTGCCACCTTTCAGCTCCTCCTGCGGGTGAACCGGGCACTGCTGACACTCAGCTCTTGCAGTTCAGTGTTTAGTCACATCTGGTCTCTTCAACCACCCTTCTGCAGAGGGATGAGGACTGGAAGGATTGGAGAATTAGGTCTCTTTAAACATCCTCTGAAGAAGGTTTGCAAGAATTGGGGTCCTATCTTGTAGAACTAATCCTAGAACTTGCAAGGGTCTTTCTCACAGTAGGTTCTCGTCCTGTTTCTGGTCTCGTGCCACCTTCAACAAGCAGCAGTCCTCAAGCTGCTGATTCCTTGGGCCTTCAGCCAGCCTGGTGGTGAGGAAACCCACTGGAGTGCTCCTCAGCACTGAGCAGAAGAGAATTCCCTGGAACTGGTTGCACTGAAGCAGGGCTGAGAACTGTGGGCTTTTCTGACGTGCTCCTGGAGCAGCTTCTGCCACGCGAGGCTTTGCTGAGGGGCATTGCAGATGATACATCCCACCTCTTGGTTAATGCAGTGCAGGACTTCTTCCTGAGACCTGA
>NW_010416266.1:17464-20917 GCF_000710305.1 Buceros rhinoceros silvestris | reverse complement strand
ACTTCTTCTTGAGACGTGACCCGCTTCTGAGAGCTGACAGTGTTATGTCCCACCACTGCTTTTGGGTTGAGGCTCAGTCTTGGCATTTTTTTGTGGATTTAGAGCTACAAAGTGCAGCTAGGCGTGACCTCTCCACGGCATCGATAGCGATGAGCACTGAGATCCTAGACTGGTGACTGAGGAGCAGATCCTGCTTCCTCTTCTCCCACCCACAAAATGTAAGGGAAAGTGCTGCTTCTTGTTCAGGAAAACAACCCTCAAAGAGTCAGTGAGGTGATCTGACTGACTGAACTATTCTTAAAATAAAAATACTCGCGTAGCTTGAGTGGCCATCAGACCTGCAGCTCACGTTGGCAGCTCGTGACTTTGCCAACTTTGATCTGTAATTAGGGCTGTAGGAAGGAGTTGTGGGATCTACGCAGTTGTACTGGCAGTGTGAGAAACCAGTGGCTGAGAATTTCTGTTTATTTAGGTAGTTAGCACTTTGTGGGTTGCAGTAGGTAAAGTTTGGGTGCGCATCCACCCTCACAAGTGGTCCTTCCCCTTCTGACACTGCTTGTTTCTACACACACAGAGATAATCACTGGAACAGAAGACTTGCGTCTTTGAAGATCTGATTTGCCAGTTATGTAGCAGCTGCGTTCAAGGGCAGTGAATTGTTATTTAAATTCAGGACTTTTTAGAAAACCTTTTCGGTGAAGGATTGTTTTGGTGCTATTGATCATGACTTGCTACCTTCAATAAACCGGTGGATAGCCCGTGGACTCTGCCTGGAGTGGAAAGCTCTGCTTCCTTCTGCTTCCTGTGGTCCTTTAGAGAAAGAACGTTACCAGTTTTGTCTCCATCTCTGACCAACACCTCAGAATTGTGTACAAGGTTGCACAGATTTGTGGTATCACATTCAGCGTTGTACTCCCAGGATCTCAGCAAAGTCTGAGAGAACCCTGAGAGAAAAAGACGTGCGTGAATCTTGAAGTGAGTGTTTAAACAGGACGTTAGTCAGGAGCTGAACTGTGACATGGGAAACTTAACAAATAAATATGTAGCAGCAGAGGGCCAGAGCAAGAGGAAGATAAAAACCCCCAAATGATGCAAGACGAAGTCTGGCTGCTTTTTTCTCAGGCACATTCTCCCCTCCAAGTCTGTTAAATCAAGCAGATTTAATGTTGGGTTTTCTCTAGTCCTGGATAATGACTCAGTAGCGTGTCATTCATCCCGTTCCACAGAAGGGAAAGAAAAGCGGCTCCCGCTGGAGCTGGTGTGACTTTGGAAGGACTTCCCTTCTTTCCTTCTACAGGCTTAGGGAGCAAAGATTAAGCTGGAGCCTTGATTTGTTTTCCCCTCCATTTTTGGGGTGGGTGGTTTCCTGCCTCATTAAGTGCCCCCCACCCTCTACAACTGCCTGTGGCTTCACGAGGTGGTAGGGAGGTGGAGAAAGCCACGGAGAGGCAAGGATGGCAGAAGGAGAAAAGACCTGAGTGCTCTGTAGAGCTTTACATTGTTCTGTGGCCCCGCCTGCTGTTTAATAGATGCTTAGGCCCCTGGATTTAGTGAAACAAATGCAGAAGCTGCTAAGCAAGTAGAAACGAAGAGAAACCTCTCTAAGCTGGGGATGTGGCTGCAGCTTGGCTGTAATCCCAGACAAGCCTAATGCTGCTGATTTCATTAAAAGCCACATTCGGGGCCTCCGAGCGGGGTTTAATACTTGCTATATATATTTTTTAAATATGCTGACCTTATCTGGTAAGCCTGTAGTATTTGTTGCAATGAAGTGCAGCTGCTGCGTGGATGCGTGTACAGCATTGGCTGCCAATTCTGGAAGCTGTGCGGAGCCTGGGCTGTGATTGAAGCGGGGTTGCTGTTAAAAGGCAGGTGGCAGGGTGTTTATTTTACACCTTGTTAATTGGTTGTTTTTCCTACTGTAATTGGCTTCCTAATGGGGGCAGAACATGCTTGGTTTTGCACGGAAAGCTTCATTAGCATCAACCGATGGAAAGGATTCAGAGGGTGGGATTTGTATGAAATCTATATGGATATATTAATAGATGTCTCCGCTAAGTAGAGTGTGTGAGGATGTCCCACGGATGCATCCAAAAATGCAAATGTTTTTTTCGTAAAGCCGTTTAAGGTGTCCTTGTGTTAGATGTTAAATCACTGCCTCTTACTTGAGAAGGGAGCAGAGACTTTATCTCGCTGTTTTTGTGGGGCAGCGACTCTGTTCTGCTTCACTGGGTGGGAGTTGGGGTGCTGGGATGGTGCTGTGTACCTGGGACTCTGGCAGCGTATGTGTATCCGTAAACGTATCTGTAATGATCTCTGTGGCATGTCTAGCGATGGCTCCTGTAGTGAACTGGGAGAACTGGGTGAGCAGCAGTGTTCAGCAGCCTTCTAAGATTTATGGAGCCTTCTCTGCTGCTGGTGTACCTGAGGGCTATTTCAGGTGTCCTCCCTGGACCCTTGGAGGCGTCCCACCGAGGTGGGAGGTTTGGTGTCCCAGGGGCTACTGGGCATCCATCCCCAGGGGTGTTGGAAGAAGCTATGGAGAGGCATAGCTGTATTTTCAGGGTGATCCCGGTTGTGCTTAGATGTGACAGCTGAGGTGTCTAGGACTAGAAGGTATGGCTTCAGATTGTGCCAGGAGAGGTTTAGGTTGGACCTGAGGAACAATTTGTTCCCCGCTGGGGCTGTCCAGGCCTGGCCCAGGCTGCCCAAGGCAGTGGTGGAGTCCCCATCCCTGGAGGGCTTTAACAGAGGTGTGGAGGTGCTGCTGAGGGACGGGGGTTAGTGGTGACCTGGCAGCTCTTGATTCATTGTTGGACTCGATGATTTTAAAGGTCCCTTCCAACCAAAACAAATCTGTGATTCTGTGTTTCGGCTAGGGATGGGTGCTCCACAAGGACAGATCTTATTTTAATAATGGCCTTTTTATATGTGGTGGAAGGTTTCTTAGTATAAGGGACTGGTCTAAGAATTGTCCGCTGATGGTCATCGTGATGATCATCGGACACTGTTGTATCTGATGCCAGGAAAAGAATTTTGTGCCGATGGGTTTAATATGCTTTTGTATGTGTAGAGGTTGCTGTGGCAGGTGAGCTTAGTTTCATATGTGGATGAGTACGTATATATGTTACATGTATATAAAATTAATAATGAAAAGGTAAGAGAGCCCTTCCTGGAAATGGGTCAGCATACTTTTCTACCCTAGCTTTTTTTTTTTTTCTTCTCCTGGGATGGGATTGGGAAGAAACACCCATCTACTCCCTCACTTCTCTGCTTCCTCAGATGTCGGTATTTAACTAGTTTAGGACTGGTTTTATCTGTCATGTTTGTTCTCATTAAGGTCACTTCAAGGCAGAAGTAGGATGTTTGCTAGTCTTGGATTGACATATTTTATAAGAAAAAGCCTTTATTACATGAATATATCACAGCCTAATTGACTGTTTCATGTTGGGG
>NW_010416266.1:14464-17314 GCF_000710305.1 Buceros rhinoceros silvestris | reverse complement strand
TGGGGAAAGAGCAATATCCTGAGGCAGCGTTTTAATCAGAAAGATCACAGGAGCTGCCCATCAGCTCTGCTCTTCCATGCAAGTGTCCTCAGATGACAAAATAATCCCCTTTCTTGGGATAATGTTTTTCCTTTCTGCGGAATCTTTCCTGCCAGAGCACAGGATGGACAGTGAAGTTGTCGTGAGGACTTGTGAATTGTTAGTGCTTGAAGGGAGGAGCCCCGAGGTGTTGTAATTCCATGGTGAAAGCGGTATATGCATTCCCATAGAGCTTAGGGATGTGTTTTTTATTTCCTCCCTTTGGCTGGGAACTTTTTGCTCCAGGTCCTCTCCCACCCAGATTTAACTCTATTTAGAGAGGCTGCAGCCTCCAGTCCTCTTGTAGATGCCAGGGCAAACTCCGACGAGTCTCTGAACTCCAGTGAGGAGGAGTGGGGAGATGTTCTAACTTATTTCTGAAGTCTTCTCTCTGTGGCTTTCGAAAGAGATGACGGATTTATTTGGAACGAAGAACTAAAGAGCCGGCTCTGCTGAAGGCTGTTGTCTGGGTCTTCGCGGATGCTTACATCTGTATTTAAACCTGATGCTTGGGCTTTTCCTTCCATCTGTCTTCTGGCCAGTCTTGCAAGCCTTCATGGGAGTGGGAATAAAAGGTGGTAGTTATAAGCAGAAGCAAAGATCCATCTTGCTGAGTACCTTGTCTCTGCCAGTAGCCAGTAGTGGCTACTAAAGGGAGCAGGTAAGATTAAAGCAAGCGTGCAGTGCTAGCGGGGTGGGGTGCTTGCATTTTGTATTTCATGAACATCTGTAACTATTCCAGAACTGACCAGGGAGGGAAGAAAATGCAGATTGAAACCACTTACTCAGCCAGTTGTGTCCAGATTAAGGTGTTGTTTGGAAGCTGGATGACCTAAACCAGCTCCAAAGCTGCCCCTGCTGTGTGCTGCATCCTGGTGAAAGGCAGCCTGAGACCTCCCCACACGCACGCTGGAAGTCTCGTACACGGGGATGAGGACAGCGTCAATGCGTAGGGTGTCATGATGTCACTCAGGTGTGTGGACTGCTGTGCACCGATCCTGGTGCCATCCACAGGGAACGTTCCATTGCTTTGTTTATTAAGCTGCTGTTTTTAAAATTAAGAACAGCCGAATGTTTCATAAAATATAAAGAGACGCTGCTGTGGTGTCTCTCGTCGGATTAAGTGTGTCACTTTGTGTGTCCTTAGGGTGACGAAGCCAATCAGCTTGGTTGTTCTCTCACCTTAAGGATGCATTAAGGTGACATGCTTCCTCTCACAAGGGATGCTGAAGCGATCACACTGCAGAACCGGTAACTGTGGGGGTCCTGCACTTGAACCATGGATTCTCAAATGACATTTTGCAGAAGCAATACAGTTTGCTTTGTACGAGTGAACTCCTTTTTGTCAGAAAAACACTTCTTGAAAAAATATTGAGGCAATACAGTGGTAAACGCACACACAGTGCCTGCTCTGCAGGGAAGAAAGAAATTACAGCGTGTGTTGTGTGAAAGACCAAGAACTGTTATGTTTCAGTGGGTACAGGCGGAGAAGCCTCTACGTTCCTCGAACATTCTTTACAATTTGGATTTTGATGCTTTTTTGCTTGTTGGTGAATTTCTTTTTCATTCAAGAGCCAGTTCCAGCATGGTTAATCACAACATGGTGGCACTGAGTAGTGGCAGAGCAGTGGGAAGCGGTAGGGTGTAGTAGCTGCAGAACTAGAAGCTTAGGAAGTGTTTCCAGCTGGCTGCAGAGAAGCCCTGAGGTCTGCAGAGTGGTGAAACACAGTGTGGTGGAGCTGGGACTGAGCTGTGGAGGAGAGCAAGCTTTCACAGAGTTTTCCATCATCCCTTGCCTCTGCTCAGCAGTTCTGCCTCTCCTCAGCCTGTGTATAGCACCTGGAAATGCTGCAACAGGCCAGATCAGATAGTCACGAAGTTTTAATGAACTCGAGATACAAGGCCAGCCTGACTTCCACGTGTCCTGGGTGTTTCAGTCGTGTCGCTGCTTTAAACTCAGTGAGTGATGGGACACGTGGCATGTTACTCTTGCGTTCCCACTGCGCGCAGCTAAATCACACCCATGTGCCCATCAGGGAGCAGTTATTCAGAAGCTGTTCTGAAGGGCACCAGGTCCTTTGTCCGATCTGATACGGTGCTGCTGCTTTGCTTGGCAGTGCTGTGTGGGAATAACAAAGCCAAGCCTTCAATCTTAGGACCTGATCAGAGAGGGTTGTCTGTGGCTGATGGATAAGGCCTCTTGGAACAATGGGCTGCTTGTGCTGTGCCCAGGGACAGAGGGGTTTGGGTGGGGCTTTGCATTCATTTTTGGCCCAAGTGAAAAGGACAGTGAGATCAAGGTTGCAGTTTTGTTTGCAGCTTGTCTTCAAATCCCTGCCTGGTCTGAAATGGTCCTGAACTGCCTATACCTCTGCTCTCCCCAGAACTATCTGGAGAGCACTTCCCCATCTCCTTTAAGATATGCTGAGGATTTTGAGGACCCCCAAATTACTTGGATTCCTTAAACTTGCTCTTTCCCAAGTGGGTGTAAAACAAAGACGTCTTTCCACCCTTCCCCCTTGCACCCCCTGGTCTGACCAGCCGTGTGCTGAGGGATGGACGTGGCTCCTCCTCCTCCCTGGGACATCCCCCAAGCAGGGCTTTTCCCCAGCAGTGTTCCACGAAGGATGTCACCTGGCTGTGTCTGGTGTACATGGATATATTTGCATTTCTGCAAAGGAGATGCATTGTCCTGCTTCTCTGTTGAGCTGCATCCCCGTTGTGCAGGGTTGGTTTAAAGCAGAGATGCTCTGTCTGAACACCTGCTGACCA
>NW_010416266.1:11812-14373 GCF_000710305.1 Buceros rhinoceros silvestris | reverse complement strand
GCTGAACAAACACACTCCCTCCTTTATTGCAGGGCTAAATGGTGTGTGGGGGAAAGGCTGGCTTTCCGCCCAGAACACGTACAGCCACTTCACAGTCGAGGAAAGGTCTGTGGGGCACGGAAGTGCTATCGCTGCTGTGGAGAAGTGCCAGTTTGATGCCCTCTTTGAAGCATTGCTGGCTTCAGTCACAGTGGTGGTGGGTTAGGGCCGTGCTGCAGCGGCTGTGCCGCTGCTGTTTCGGCGTTCTGCCTCCATCAGAGTGGATCAGGACGTTGGGAGGAGAGGGACAGTGGGGTGCCAAGGATTCTTCTTGTCACACGCACAAGAAAATTTCTTTCTTGGATAATAGAATGCCGTGATACCAGAAAGCACGAACTGCCCAGATGATCCTGCTCCTCTGCTAGAGGTGAGGACACAGAGCTGTGCTCAGAAGAGGGCTCTTCCTCTAGATGCAGTGGTAGGCTTGAGTGAGGATCGTTTGTTTTCTGAAAGTTGTCTGTGATCTCTTACTGTTCTAGTGGGGTTTTGTGTTTCTTTGCTCTCTCTGCCAGTAAATGACCTTTTCATTTTGACAGTGTCCTACTGTTTAAATTATGCCTGGGGCCGGTTCGTTTGGACCCATTAGCGTTAGTTTTGTTGCCTGCCCGCGCTCCTGCTCACCGCGGGGTTGTCATTGCAGTGCCTTTCGGGTATCCGCTTGCTGTCAACTGGCCTGACTTCTGGGGCTTGAAAAGCTGTTTGGGGATTCCTCTGGGGGCCCCACAGAGTTGCTGGAAAGAAGTGAAATTCTCCTAAGTTCTTGAGAAAGCTGTTGTAAGTCCTGTGGCTGCTGGGTAATTGCCAAGCCCTTTATTCATGGACCCATGAGGAGCCGTTGCTGGACTACGATGGCTTCGTGTTCCTTTGTACTCTGTTAGGAAAAGAGAACCAGTTCTGGGCTGTTGTTCTGGCCAGTGTAAAAACACAGAGGCTTCTCTGTATCAAAGCATTTACACTTTAATAAGCCTTGTTTTCTGTTTTTTGGTGGTTTTTTTTTTTCATTTTCCCCCTTTCTCCATGCACCCAGTTTACCTGTTGCAGGTCAGGCTGCTTTCGCACCCTGCGGCTTCTGGCAGCTGGAAGCCCCATTTACCATGTGCAGAGCTGATTCCGATGGCAGGCGCTGCTGTGGACCAGCCAACTGTCTTTTCCTGCTGCTGAAGTTACCTCTTACAGTGAGGAAAATGGTTTTGATGACCCCTCCTCATGGTAGAGCTGCTCTGACCCTGCATATTCACCCCACGTCCTCAAGGCATTTGGCAGTTTGTTGCCCCCTTCTCTGCCTCTGCAGAAGGGGTGAAAGTCAGAACCTGTTTGCCTCATGGAGTTTCTTTTTTGCTGCTCACTCGTGGCTCTGTCCTTGCTTCGTGGTGGACCATGTTTGGTACCACTGAATTTTAAATAGTTCGTGGCAAAGTCTTCATTTCCCATGGAGAGAGGGGTTACTCCACCCAAAGAGCTTTTGTTCTGTGGATGTCTTGTCTTGGGGCAATCTTCTGGGTTTGGTTTAGTCCAATTGCCCTGCACTGTTAGTACTGCTTAGGAGAAAAAAATGGGTGGATTAAAAAGTTATCCAGAATAGTATTGAAATGTCAAGAATGTGCATTCAAAATTATTTCAAATGCTTAAATTTAAAATGAAATGTGTTGGTGCATTGAAATTGTTTGATACATGTCTCTCTTCAGGACTGAGCTGGGATGGAATCCAAAGCAAACCATGTGAGATCCCTGGAGGGAAAAGCGCAATGCAAATTGGAGGTAGAAAAGTCAGCCTGAGCTTTGGTTTGGCTGTGTGGGCTCTGAGTGTGTGCCAGCCATGGAGGAACAGCAGTAGGACAAATATTTAGGTGCTGCTGTAGAGCCTATGGAAGCTTTTATTCAGCGGCATGCATTACAGATTTCACCCCAGCTCTGAAAAATGGTGTTTCTGTCAGAACACACACTGCTTAATTTCAGCACAGTGTTCTGCCAGGCCAGAAGCACGTCTGCGTTTGCTCGCACAGAGCTTGCTTGGATGCAGGGCTTGGGTCGGCCTGTTTCTCTCCTTTCTTGGCTTGCCTTCTGCACATATAATAATAGTAATGATAAAAAGCCCCAGAAAACCCCTCTCCAAAATGTTGCACTTGCAGCTGACAGGATTGTAGCAGACATTTCAGTTGTTTGTTCAGTTTTTATGTTGGTTTGGAGTGCTGGGTTGTAAGGGGCTGACGGAAAACTGGAAATATTGGGGGAATAGCAGCTTTTCTGCAATCTGACGTGCCAAGCTGCCTTAGTGGTTATTAAGTCTGAAGGGTTACAGTGGACACCACAAATCTGAGGGACTGGAGAGGGAAGAAGTCACAGAAGATGCAAAAAGCCAGGCGGGTGCTTAGTGCCTGTGAGTGTAGTGTGTGTGTGCGCGCGCAGATGATGAGCAGGGTGTGACTGAGGAGTTCCTAGGTTTACTGCAGAACAGTTTGTGTCACCACAGATGCTCGGAAAGTTGCTGCTGGCTGCTCTGGCCTTGACTGGTAATAGCTGCCG
>NW_010416266.1:3373-11662 GCF_000710305.1 Buceros rhinoceros silvestris | reverse complement strand
GGCGAGCCTGGTCCTGTTTACCCAGCGCTCAGCCTGCAGCTTGTGCTGGGTGGCATGGGCTGAGTGTGACAAGGAGGACGTGATGTCCACAGAGTGGGAGAATCTTCTTGCGACTTTACTGGGCAGACTGCTGTGGGGACAAGAGGGACTGGGGAGCTGGTAGGCACGATGGATGTCAAAACAGGGGTTGAGTTTGAGGTTGCTGCACATGGGTGATGGCGATTGAAGGCTGAAGATTCTGACTGAGGATGCTTCAGTTTATCTTCAGAAGATAAAGGTCTCTCTTGAAAGGTTTCCTGCTAAGACAGGACGTGTGTAATGTGTGTGTTGTTACAGCTGTATGATGTATACATATAAAATTGCCTTTCACAGTGTCCTGCTGCAGAGTGGATCAGACTGACTCTCCTCCTCTCCGACGCCGGTTACAGTGGTCTGTAATCCGATGTGTAATCTCTGTGTAAGGCCACTGGCCAGCAGCATCAAAAGCAAAGCGAGCCCTTCCTGGGGTGCTGGATGCTGCTTCTAGGCAAGTTGGGGAGGCGGCAAAGCCGTTGCTTTGGCAACTTTCTTGCTCGTGGCTGCTGAACTGGACAACATATGTTTTTTCTTGTCCCTGTCCCCTGCCCCTGGCCCCCGATCACTTAAGACGGCCCTGTTGCTTATGTCAGGGAAGGTGCCGTTTTCTTTTGCAGCTCACAGAGCTGGAGAAGAGGCACTGCACATATGGTATTTTGTTTCAGGCACTTTTTACACCCCTCCCCTTTCAGTTCAGATCTATTTCCTCTTTTTAAAAGCTTTGCAGAGCACAAGCTGAGGCTCTAATGACCCAGGAGGAGGGAGGGAAAAGGAACCTTCCCTCTTAATTTTTTCTGCTTGTATCACTGATGGAGTAGAATGTGGTGTGAGTGTCAGTGTTTCTGTATGCACAGTGGTGTGGAGCAAGTGCCTCAGGTTTGAGTCTTATGGGGGAATAGCTGAAAGGGGACTGCATGGGCAGAGCTGGAGGAGAGGCAAATACTGGGAGCCAGAGCTCTGAGCAGCTGAGAGCAGGGGTGTGCAGCTGACCTACCTCTGTCCTCTGTTTCTTCTTTTTTTTTTTTTGCCAATTCTGATGTCAGGGCACAGGAGCAGACACAAACGTGTGATTTAAGGGGGCTAGCAGGGTCCTGAATACTGCTGCCTTCTGGCCAGAAGCCGTCAAGCCTTCCCAGCTTGTTTGTGCTCTCGTTTCACACTGATCATGTGCCGTTCTTGATCTCCAGCCTTGCCTGCACTCTATTTTCTCGGGTTTATCCAGCTGCTCTGCCTGTGAGCTTTCCTGCAGTACCTGAGATGTTTCCCTTGTTCCCTCTCTGCCTTCAGTGTCTTAGTGTCACAACACGAAATCTCCTCCTGTTTTCTTTGCCATCACTATGCCAGGATCAACTGATATTCTGAGAACATCTCCCGGTTATCAGTAACGGTCACCTGTAGGTCAATCCTCTGCTAAAAGAGGGCTCATTGTATGGGATGCAAAAAGTGAGGCAGTAAGGGGGGTGCTTAGCAAGCCAGCCGAAGGAGCTACAGCTCCAGTCCAGGTTGTGCTGCTGTACCGACTAGCCTGTGTCCTTTTGGATGCCTTTCTTTCCTCTGGGTATCTCAGTCAGTACTCGAACACGAGTCACTGTAGTGTTTCTGGGTTACTGCTGCATTTCTGAGCTTTCTGTCAGGGAATGAAACTGTTCTGGAGTCTGTTGTGGAACAGTGATCACAGTAAGGTCACCCATTCATGAACTTTTCCTTGATGTTTGTCCCTCGCGACAATAGAGGGACAAACTGTTGCTGTTTCCAAAAAGCACCGTTTCTGTAGAAAAATGGCAATTCAGTTCCAGAAGAAACCAGAGTTGTCCTTGCTGGAACTTGGCTGAAGGTTGCATTTGTCTTTGTGTATGTGGTGTGGGTTGTAAACAAAGTTTGTTTTGCTGTTTCCCAGAAGCCACAAAGAAGCTTAAAATGTGCATTTCTGTGTCTCTCTGGAGACAACTGTGCTTTCACCACTTACTTTCATTGGAATTGAGCATCGCCACTCGGATTTAACAACAGGGTAGGCCGAGTAAAGGAGAGTAATACTAAGCCTGTTTAGCTGGCCCTGTGTAATCCCTCCGTTCCTACTACACTTTGGCTTGGATCCATGCCACTTAACTGATGGGTCTAAAGGGGTGAAGAGATGCTTATGGCTGGATGATGACTGCCATCTCAGTGGGAAGAGGTGACCTTTGACCATAGGGGAAGCTCAGTATGATGATCTGCTTAACCTGGGTATTTCGACAGTGCCTAAAGCTGGGTTGGATGGTGTTGGAGAGCCCGTGCTGTGTGCAGGAGTCCCATTCTGTGTGACATCTTTTGCAGCTTTGCTGCTCCTTGAGTTAAAGGAAACTTTGCTTATACTTTTGTAGAGCTGCTAAAAGCTTTTTCAAGTTGGGTGTATTTTCCCTCTTTTTTTTTTTTTTCTTCCTTTCATCGACTCTGGTCCTGTGCTGCCAGTAGTGTGAAGGGTTTTGCCTCTTGTTTTGCACGTGTATCTTGACTAGTTGCGTGTCATTGTCTCCTTGAAGTGTAGCTGCTCCTGGCAATGATAGCAGCTCCAGAAGGAGCGTTGAGCTGCTTTTTGACCCTTGGTGTGGCGTAGCCCTTGCATCTATCCCAGGCTGCAGGGAATGGTCACCCTTGCTCAGCCAGAGACCTCGAATATGGCAGAGCTTTGTCTGCAGGGACTGGCTCAGGGATGGCAGAGCATGGGGAGGGCCAGAGGATGTTGGTAACATCTACAGGCGCAAAGATAAAGCTTGGTGTGAAACATTGGAGATTCCTTCTTTTTCTTAACTCTCTTGACATCCGTCAGTCAGAATCAGGTCTGTCTCCTGGACCTCCCTGTCCATTCCCACTCCCAGGCCAAGAGCTGGAGGTGAGCAGAGAAGCATCAAGTCAATCAGAGATTGTGCTAAATAACTGAACTGGGAGGATGCTCTCCCAGACCTTCCCATGAATTATAGGTGCTTGTGCTGAGCGATTCTACCACTGGGTGTCTCTGGGCAATGCCGAGCTCCAGCAACATCCAGTCCCTGGAAAGCTGGCACTCTGCAGCGTGTGGCTGCAGTTTTGTTGTTGTTTTGAAGGGTATTGTGTTCAGTTCCAGGTTGGCCACTCAAATGTGGCTTCCCCACTCTTGCAAACCTGTCTGGAAAGGCAGCACTGTGGGTTGCAAATAGTACTGGTCTTGTCCTGTCCAAAGGGCTGCGGATTCCCGAGCCTGATTTTTTTACTGTTTCTGAACATCAACACCCTTCTCGCTGCATGAGCTGTGCGGAAGGGCTCAGGGAGGACAATGCTGGCACACGGGGCAGCTTTGCTGCCTTTCCCGAACTGATGGCTTTTTCCTTTTCCTTTAGCTGTGACGAGCTTACTTGTGCATGCACGCTCAAGTAGATAATTAATCTGTCTCTCTGCTAGCCATAGTATTTTCTTCAATTCCATTAGAAGAGTTACTTTTTTGTTATGATGCTGGCAGGGTAAAGGCAGCCTATTCTCTACTTTAGAAATGCTGTGATAGAAGGTAAAGCTTTCATTAAACATGCCTGGCTGAATTTATACAGGTGGCCAACACCTATTGAAAGAAAAACCCGAGCTCTAATAGCTGCGTTTTGTGTTTGGATGGTTAATCAGTAGCATTTTCAGTAATCAGTAGTATAGAAAAATCATAGAGTCAATTCCTTCATAGATTTAGGCCAGAAACCCTGTGCCCTCCTCCCCCCCCACCCCATGCACGTCTGTTGCTGTAGGGTAGTTCTCTCCTTCTTTCCATCTTACAGCCGTTTAGAGTGTAGATGTTTCCGTAGTTCGCAGGTGGTGATACCCACGTTGCCGCTCTCCTTGCTGTTATTAACTGCCCTCATGGAAGATTTGCAGTGTAATAGCTGGAAAAACAGCTGCCTTGTGCCAGGGGCTCTTCCGTGCTGATGTGGCTTGGAGGGAGTACCTGATTACGATGAGTGGTGCTTTGCCGTTAAATGGATAAACAACTCACCAGCAGCTGGACACGTTATGTGGTCCCATCACTTCCTTGTGTCCCAGACCTCAGGACACCTTTATGGTGCATAAATGGTGAGATACTATTTTGCTGGACTCAAGCTGGCATTCGAGCCCACCCGTGGTGGTACTGGCAAGGTTCCACAGAATCATTTTGGTTGAAAAGACTTTTAAGATCATTGAGTCCAACCGTTCCCCCAGCACTGCCAGGTCCCCGCTGCCCCCTGTCCCTCAGCACCTCATCGACACGGCTGGGAAACTAAGGTCATTGAGTCCAACCATCAACCCAGCACTGCCAGGTCACCACTAGCCCACGTCCCTCAGCACCACATTTACACGTCTCTTAAATCCCTCCAGGGAGGGGGACTCCACCACTGCCCTGGGCAGCCGGGGCCAGGCCTGGACAACCGCAACAGGCAAGAAACTGTTCCTCGGGTCCAACCTAAACCTCCCCTGGCACAACATGAGGCCATTTGCTCTTGTCCTGTCGCTTGATCCTTGGGAGAAGAGACTGACCCCCATCTTGCTCCAGCCTCCTGTCAGGGAGTTGTCTCAGTTGAGAAGGTCTCCCCCCAGTCTCCTTTTCTCCAGGTTAAATGCCTGCTGTTCCCTCAGCCGCTCCTCGTTTTGGGGATGGTCAGGATATGATTCACTCAGTGATTGTAGTAAGAGAAGCAAAGGTGGGTATGTTCTGTTCAAGACTGAATAATAGCAGTATTTTATTTTTCTGAATTGCTTTATGGCAGTGCACAACTACTGCAGTCGATAGAAGAACCGCGCTGCGAATCAGGTGTGGGGGCTACACTGTGCAGAGCACGGCGCCTGAGGCTGTGTGGGAGCTGAAAAGGTGTCTTGCTCTACAGACATAAGATAACTCTGGTCAGCTGCTTGGTGGCTTGTGTGCAGATCTCAGGCTTGTGGCAAGCTGGAGCTCCTTTCACAAATAAAGCGCCTTGCTGGGTTGTGTGGACAAATGTCACGTTCAGAGCTGGGCTTGTCAAAGAGTCGTAACAAACTCGGTTCGTCGGCTGGTCTGTGGAGACAGCCGTAGTGTTTGGCTTGGAGAAACACCCCTGTCTGGATCTGTGAGAGGGGTGGTTCTGTGCCTGCCCGCACTGTTTGTATGTAGGATAGAGGTTCACAGTCTGTGGTGGAGGACCAGGAGCTGGGACAATGTTGTCATTTCCATGTGTTGGAGTCAGCAGAGTTGGGATTACATTTACTTACATTTTGTTGGCATCAACCCATGAGGCCGTCTGCAGCTGTAATCAGGAAGGAAGAGTTGGTTATTCTGCTGATTTTTTTGGTCACTCCATGTCTCAAAGAAAGGATGAGTTGGTCGTTGGAAGGTGCAATGTAAACTTTTAAGTAGCTGAAAATACCACACCATGACAGAGTGTTATCCCAACAGGAAAACATTCCTTATATCATCGGCCAAAACTGTGATAAAAGAGCAGGAACTAAACTAAACAGGTTTGTGTGGATGTGGCCACTGAGGGGTAGAAAGGGGAACGGGGAAGGAATTTTTAAGGTACGTATAATTTATAATTTATTTACGTATAATTTATTTATGTATAATTTATTCTCCTGTAATATGGATCCCTACTCAACGTACTGAGAAATCCCTCTTCAGGTGAGTATTCAGAGGTGCATTTCCAAAGGGAAGTGAAGGTATGGAGAGCAGTGTTTCAAAGGGCTTTCCAAATGTACGGGGTAGAGGTGCCCTGTACCTCCAGAGCCCACGGGCAGTTTTCTCCCAGGTCCTTGCTAGTCTCTTCCCTTGAACGCCTTGCCTCCGAGATGCATCTTGCATTGATCTGGCTTAGCCAGAGCCGAGCAGCACATGTCAAAATTTTTCTCTGAACTGAGGTGTTTATGATGTGACAGATTAAATAAAGAATGATGAGGAACAGCGACCAGAGCAAGGTTGTTTGTAGGCCTAAATGACTGCATAAGCACACCGATCAAGAAGGATGCCCACTGTGCCAGCAGCCGCTGGCCCCTGCTGTCTGGTGGCAAGATCACCCACGTGTTCAGCGCTCTTGGGTTTGTGCTGGAGTGCTGGAGGCTTCGCTTTGTGCAGACGTTCTGCGCGAAATGCGCTGTGGAGATTTGAAGGTGTTACATGATTAACTAGATGGGAACTTGAATGATGAAACGATCCTGTTATGCTGCTCGGGCTTGGCAGAAGGAGAGGTGTTGGGGTGCTGCAGCAGAGCGTCGCCGAGCTGTGGGCGTTGGTGACAGCGGAGCAGGTGTGAACACTCCGGATCATGACTAAGTGCTGTCTTGGCTGATGAGGAGGTTTTTTTTATTCCTTCAATGTTTTCTTCCAAATCTAATTTGCCTCAATTATGTATTCTTCTCTTTTATTTACAGTTACTGATGGGTTCCAGACTTGTGTCAGCCTATTCCTACTGCAGGCATGAGGAGGAGGGAGTTGAGCTTCGCTCTGCTGGTTATCAGAGACCCTGTAGCATTAAGGCACTGCTCAAGGGAACGGGTCCTCTGAACAGAGGAAGATGGGCAGGGAGTGCCTCTGGCTTACCTGGAGCTGGGAATGGAGCCCGGGTTTCCTGAGCTCTTGGTCCAGCCTCCCAGCTGCTGGGGGGTACACCAGTGGCACTCTTTGCTGGCCCGCTGATTTTTGACCTTCACTGTGTTACATCTTTAGCTGCTGAAACAGCTGTGCTGATGTGGCTGTTCAGCTGGAGAAATTTTGAATGTGGGTGTCACATAAATGGAATGAAAATAAGAAAGACCCTGGTTTCCTCATAGATTCTCTTCCTGATGCCTGTGGATTGACATGAAGCCTGGAGGAGGGTTTACAAACATCTCGCTTAGGTTTCCAAAAGTGCCCCAGGCTACAGATCTGACTGTTTTTAAAAAATGTATTTCAGTATTGAATTCCCATACAGGAGCCATTAATGCAGCTGACATCTGTTTTCTTTCTGCTATTTAATAGTTAGGGAAAACCAGAAAAGAGCAGGGTTGAGGAAGACCTAGTAAAAGATTTTTCTTGCCCTTTTGGCTTACAACCACTTCTTTTGAGAAGTACCAACAAATCATTGCTTATTCTCTGTAGGTTTACCGACTGCTTCTCAAGGCGCTGGGTCACGGCATTTGAAACAACTAGCCCAAGTCATGAAGAATAGATGCTCCTTCACTGTGCGTACAGCTGGGATTTCCTGCTGCCTCTCAAAGGCACACACACATGTGTGTGTCCATAGGTCGGAGATAAGCTTGACTTCTGGAAAGACAAAACTATGGCTCATTAGATCAGGCTTTTCACTCGCTCTTATTTTCCTCATACATAGGTAAAACCAAGCACTTGCTTTTTGGAGTGTATTGGGTTGGCATGGCAAGGTTTTGGTAGCAGAGGGGGTGCTCAGGGGTGGCTTCTGTGAGAAGCTGCGGGAAGGTTCCTCCATGTCTGACAGAGCCAGGACAGACCTGCCACTGGCCGAGGCTGAGCCCATCAGTGATGCTGGCAGTGCCTCTGTGATAACATATCCAAGAAGAGGTGGAGGGTGGAAAACACCTGTGCAACTGCAGCTGGGGAGGAGAGGAGTGAGAATACGTGAGAGAAACAGAACATTAGACGAAAAACTGAATTGACAAAACCTTTAAGCTACTGGAATGTATTCCTCCTTTTTACTGTGTTTGTGTGGAGTTCATAATTTTCTGGTGAATGCTGTTATTTTACTACTTTCTGTAGGGTTTGTTCCCAAACCTGTTAGCGTTTGGGACAAAAGCTGTCTTTTATTGGGGTCAAATGCACGTGGAAGAGGGTACAGCTCTGGCTGTTGCCACTTATGTGCTCGCATAGAAAAAAATCCTTCAGTTTGGGAGTGTCATAGGATAGGTCAAAATATTTCTCTTGCTGCATGATGTCAGTCACTGCTGTAGATCCTGTGGTTAATTTTTCCTGTGATTGGCATTAGTTGAACTCACCTCTGAGTCAGTCTAATATATGCAAATCTTTCTTGATTCATGCTCTGGAAGTGAATAATGTGTTTTTCTCCTGGGAATATGCATTTCTTACGAGCTACAATAGGAACAGCAGCAATTCTGAATAAAGCAGATCTATTTTTATTGAAAGAAATGAAAATTGGATGTCTCGTTTGAAACTTTTGGGAATTGCTGTGGAGAACGTGTGTCATTCTCTGTCCTAGCTTCAGTGTGAATCAGGACAGGAATCCTGTTTCGAAGCTCATCGCTGTA
>NW_010416266.1:2464-3281 GCF_000710305.1 Buceros rhinoceros silvestris | reverse complement strand
TTCCTGCTGTTTGTGTCTACTCAGGAGCTCAGGCTGGGGCGAGGACAGTTTGCATCCTTTACCCTGGAGGGAAGGTGCATCAGTGCATGGAAGGCATCGTACACAGTCTGGTCTCTGAACATTCTTTCATCACGTGCTGTTGTCCTTCACAGTAGGTTCTGTGTGATCACTGGGAGGCTGGTTAGAGGTTCATCTTCAGCATTCGGGATAGTCAGGAGTAACTGAGCTGTCCTGCGTCCCCAGTTGAAATGAGCCGCTGGTCTATCAGCGCAAGGCTCTTGCGGTCTGCGGGGATAACCTGTCTGACTTCCAGACATGAAGAGTTATGTCATGAAGAGGTCGTAACATCCGTCAGTCTGTCCCAGGAGAAGCCTGTGATTTCTCCGTGCAGTCTTGCAGCTTTTTTATTTGTGTTTTGGGTGGTATTGTGCCAGTTATTGCACGTCTAAGCTGAAAGCTGCATTAGGAAACACTTACAGGTTATGCCACTGATAAAACAGCAGGTTTTACCCCCTCTGGGACTTCTGGGCCTCTCTTCTGTTTATGGACTTGATGTCTGTCTGGAATTGCTTGTGATGCTGGGAGAGCAGTAATGCAGCAGCACAAAACCGTTGAGTAAGCCAGTTTTATCTTACAGGGGGGTGTTTTAGGGTGTCCATAGGCTGGACATCTCTTACTTTCCTGTCACTTCTAAATTGAGTGGTGTTTTCTTGTGCTCAGTAATACTGTTTGACTTGGAAATTCACCTTCTGCAAGGCTGAAGCTGTAGGTTAATCTCTTCAGGGACTATCATGCCTCTCATTCCAGCTTAGTGCAT
>NW_010416266.1:460-2318 GCF_000710305.1 Buceros rhinoceros silvestris | reverse complement strand
GCTTAGTGCATCTAGTAAAATAGGAAATAAACCCCTCTTTGTGCTGGGGCTCTTGAGCATCCAACTATGGCTTTTGCTTGTTGGACTCGGTTGAGTCTTGAGGCAACATCTGCTTCAAGCCTCGCAGCGGAAAAACACCCTAGTGTTGTGTTTGCCAAAGAAGGGGCTCAGGGAGGTGAGAAAGGTTGGGTGCCTGAAGTGGCGAAACAGCAACGTCTCGTGTGTGAGGAACACCTCACTGGGGGGATCAAGTCTGCTGCCCCTGCATTTTTAGGGAGGACAACGAGCAGAAAATCCCTTAGAAGTTCCACATCGTGAGGGAAAAAACTCCGTTTGTTTTCCAGTCTCTTTTGAAGGTGATGGGTTTAGGGTTTTGCTTTTGAAAAGCTGGCAAGAGCACTTTAAGGGCGTGATCCCCAAGCTATGGATACTCTTGCTAAGTAAGAATTTTAATCTTACATTCACTCTTCTCTATTTCCCTCCTTTGGTATGGATAGAGGGAGAATAAACTGACAGCTGTAGGAACTTGGCTGGAAGTGACATTTCAAGCAAATTTTGCCTGTGAGGACGGCTAACAGCTTTATCCTCATGCACTGTGTGAGCGATAATGGGACTGTCACAACGTTAATATCTACTGCCGTTTGTTTTCATTGTTTAATGTGCATGGTCACTGGAGCTCATAATTAGAAAATAAGTTCCTTTTAGGAATACTCCTTATAAAGCAGAACTCAAAATTAGTATTCATTGTGAATGCCACTGTGTATACACCTCGAACACGAGGACCTGGCCGTTGTTTGCTCACATTGTCAAGCATTGTGTTATTCCCCCTGTGACCCAGAAAAGTTGGCCTGGCGTTGACTTCTGTGGATAATTGTCTAATACGATTCTTTAGGAGGGGAAGTGAACCACTGAGGTGATTTTATTCTCTGAGGCGTTCAGCTGCTCAGGCAGATCTTCCTGTGAAGGCTGGGGTCTCACTGGAGTGACTGAACCACTGGGGAATATCTCATGCACGGCAGTGAGACCGTAACTCGGGGTTAATCGGGAGTGAAAGATGGGCTTCAGGAGGCAGCTTCTGGGTGGCTTTCATCCATCCGCTTTTGTTGAGCGTGTTGCACCACCAAGTTGTTCTTTGGTTCAAAGTATGCCTAGACCCTTTGGTAGTCTGGTATGCGTGTCTGTATGTCGGCTCACTGGTTGTGTGTGTGTGGAAATTCTCTTGGTAAACCCATTCAAATCTACTGTCTTTCAAGCAATTACTATGTTGGCTCTTTTGATGAGAACCAAAGGTGTCCTGTGGGACAAGTGTTGGCAGAGGAGGACTTTGGCTCCCTGCAGCAGGGCTGTTTGTAGCCTGATTCCCCTCATTTCCATTTGATGGCACAGTACCAGGCTTGTTCTAAGGCTTTGCTGGTCAATTAATTTGTTCTTTTCCGTTCTTGCATTGGAAACTAATTGAGTACTTGTGAAGGGTGCCAGATTAAACTCTGTTTTTGCTTGGTGTGCCAGCGAAAATGCCTTTCCCTCCCATGTTTCCTTAGGAAGCTACACTAGAAAACATGAGCTGACATGACTGTGCTGTGTGTGGGGTGGTCAGGGTCATCCAGTCACCCCATGTTTGACTCTGTCAGACAGCTTTAATCAAATTTGTCAGCAGGTGGAGATCCCACCTTCCTACCCAAGTACCATTCCTGTGTCACAGAATCGGAGAATCATCTGGTTGGGAGAGACCTCTAAGATCATCGAGTCCAACCGTTCACCCTGCACTGCCAGGGTCCCTAAACCATGTCCCTCAGCAGCACCTCCACACGGCTGGGAAACCCCTCCAGGGATGGGGACTCCACCACCTCCCTGGGCA
>NW_010416266.1:0-297 GCF_000710305.1 Buceros rhinoceros silvestris | reverse complement strand
TCCTGATCTCCAACCTAAATTTCCCCTGACGTGACTTAAGGCCATTTCCTCTCCTTCTGTCATTTGTCACATGGGAGAAGAGACCAACCCCCACCCCCCCCCAACCTCCTCTCAGGCAGTTGTAGAGAGCGATAAGGTCTCCCCTCAGCCTCCTTTTCTGCAGACCAAACAATCCCAGGTCCCTCAGCGCTTCTCATCAGACAAGTTCTCCAAACCCTTCACCAGCTTCATTGCCCTTCTCTGAACCCGCTCCAGCCCCTCAATGTCCTTCTTGCAGTGAGGGGCCCAAAACTGGAC
>NW_010416265.1:682-1855 GCF_000710305.1 Buceros rhinoceros silvestris | reverse complement strand
CCCGCTTCGTTTTTTCCGGCCGCCAGGCTTCGCCGGGGGTGGGGGGCGGGGCGGGGGACGTGTTCCAGGGTTCCCCCACCCCTGTCTCGATGCTCTCGGGGTGAGGCATGGGAAGGAGAAGGAAACCAGAATCCCTGAGGTGCCTCAATTGCTGATTTTTCCTTTTAATACTGGAGTTTGCTCTGTGGGCTCTCTAAGGCATATTTTTATTAATGAAATCTTGTAATACAAACGGTGCTATGGTGTTTTAACAAACTATCACGCTTCTGCCTGATTCCATCTCGCTGAGGTGCTACTAATGTACATACGAAACTCGGGAACCAAGATTCAACCCCAAAAGCAATGTCGTGGAGAAGGAAGTTGACTTTTCCGGAGCGACAGCTCAAAGCGTGCCGGAAGCCGGTCGGGTTTATGCAAACTGAAATCGGTGCCGCGTCGGTGGCATCCCGCCGACCGGGCTCGCCGTGGACCCCTTCCCCAGGAGAGCTAGGCGTGGGTGTGGAGCTCGGCCACGCGGCATGGACACAGTGCTCGGGTGCGGCGTGTGAACATGGTGCTCGGCCGCGGTGCTTGGTCTTGGTGCATGGGCACGGTGCTCGGGCACAGTGCTCGGCCACACATCGTTGACGAGGTGTTCGGATGTGGTGCTCGGCCAAGGTGCTTGACCCTGGTGCTTGGACGTGGTGTGTGGACATGGTGCTCGGGCACGGTGCTGGGCCACACATCATGGACGTGGTGCTCGGGCACGGTGCTCAGATGTGATGTGTGGACATGGTGCCCAGCCAAGGTGTGAGAACATGGTGCTTGGCCGTAGAGCTTGACCGTGGTGCTTGGACATGGTGCTCGGGCACGGTGCTGGGCCACACATCATGGACATGGTGCTTGACCGTTGTGCTCGGACGTGATGTGTGGACATGGTGCTCGACTGTGGTGCCTGGAGGTGGTGCATGGACACGGTACTCAGGCGTGCTTGGGCACGGTGCTGGGCCACACGTCATGGACATGGTGCTCGGACGTGGTGTGTGGACGTGGTGCTCAGCCGCGGTCTGTGAACGTGCTGCTCGGCCACGGTGCTCAGCCGCGGTCTGTGGACATGGTGCTCAGCCACACATCGTTGATGTGGTGCTTGGCCACGGTGCTCGACTGCGGTGCTTGGACATGGTGTGTGGACAC
>NW_010416265.1:0-532 GCF_000710305.1 Buceros rhinoceros silvestris | reverse complement strand
CTTGGACATGTTGTGTGGACACAGTGCTTGTGCACGGTTCTGGGCCGCACTTCATGGCCATGGTGCTCGGGCACGGCGCTCAGATGTTGTGCACGGACGTGGTGCTCTGCTGTGGTGCTTGGAGATGGTGCATGGACATGGTGCTCGGCCACACTCCGTGGACATGGTGCTCCGGCATGGTGCTCGGCCGTGGTGTGTGGACACGGTGCTCAGCCAAGGCGTGTGAACATGGTGCTCAACCGCGGTGCTTGGACGTTTGGGTGGACGTGGTGCTCGGCCACGGTTCTCTGCTGTGGTGCTTGGAGATGACGTGTGGACACGGTGCCTGGCCGTGCACCGTGGACATGGTGCTCAACCACGGAGCCTGCACATGGTGCTTGGGCACGGGGCTCGGCCACGCACCGTGGACGTGGTGCACGGACAGCGGCGCTCAGCCATGACACGGGAACGTGGTGCTCGGACACGGTGTGTGGCCGCGGTGCTCAGCCGTGGCGCGTGGGCACGGTGCTCAGTCATGCCTGGACGTGGCGCT
>NW_010416264.1:2822-3030 GCF_000710305.1 Buceros rhinoceros silvestris | reverse complement strand
AAAAAAAAAAAAAAAAAAAAGGGAGAAATTGAAATTGATCTCTGGCTCCGGCGCTGGCCGGCTGTAATTTAATCAGAAAAGCCTCTCTCTTGGCATTTATTTATTTTTTTTAACCCCGAGGTCCTAAATTAAAAAGGACGGTGGTGGGGTGGGAAATGGAGCGGCCGGAGCCTGGGCTGCACTTTCAGGGTCACCGAAGCGTCTTGCC
>NW_010416264.1:2205-2558 GCF_000710305.1 Buceros rhinoceros silvestris | reverse complement strand
TCTTGCTCCCCATGGACACCCTCGACCCAGTGGCTCTCTGTGGGCTTGGGCTCGGGTTTGGCCTGAAGCCGGACTCCAAACCCGAAGGCAAGTGGCAGGACTGTGATGCCCAACCTGGTAAAAATGCTTTGACCTGAGGCTGCTGTTACAGGAGCAGAAATGACCAAGAAATCACCTCTAACACCCGCACCCAGCAGTGACGCCGGGCTGTGCCGGGGCTGGATCCCCCTCCGCCTGCACCGGGTTTGTCCAACTCCCTGGAAAATATGGGAACAAAATCTAGATTTCTAATTTATTTTGTATTTTCTTCCTCGCAACCGCTGTTTGCCCACATGCCACGGTGCCGCCGGCTC
>NW_010416264.1:1165-1644 GCF_000710305.1 Buceros rhinoceros silvestris | reverse complement strand
TTGTCCCCGCGGCCCCCAGCCCCGCGTGCAGCAGCTCGCCGAGGTGGTCAGCGGAGTGTGACGGATGCTCGGGCTGCTTTGTCCTCCCCGGTGGCAGGGGATGACGTTGGTGGCAGGGAGTGACATTCCTCGGCACACCAGGACCCGCCGGGGGAGGCAATGCCCCCTCCGCAGTGTTTTGGGGAAGAAAAAGGGCTACGGGCAGTGGCCAAGGTGGTCGGTTTGGGCTCCAGCCATGCGGCCGATGGCAAAGGCGGAGGGTGGGATTTTGTACCGCGGTATAGAAACCTCAGACCACCCTTCGCGTGAAACCCCGTCTGTGCCCCTGTCAAGCCTTGGCAAACCCCTCTTTGGTCTGGGCTTTGCTGCCTGTGCAGGAACCACGGGGGTAACCACCACCTGCCCACACCGCCGTGCTGGCACAGACGCCGCGGCGTAAATCACGGCTTGACCCCAGGTTCGCACCGGCTGCCGGCCCT
>NW_010416264.1:519-1006 GCF_000710305.1 Buceros rhinoceros silvestris | reverse complement strand
GGGTGCGGTTGTCGCCGTGTTTCGCGCAGCCCCCCGCCACTGATTTACAGCCGGGCCGGGAGCAGGGCCATGACACACCAGACACCTCTGCACCCTCCGGCAGCCACCCGCGGCAGCACCCGGCCCTCCGCCTGCTCCTGCTCCGCTCCTTCCCTGGGCATCACCCAAGGGTGGGGGCAGCAGGGCTGGATGCGGCTGCCCAGCAAAGGGAGTTTTCCTCATCCCCACAGCCCTCTCCTGGGCACAGGGCAGGAGCTGCATTCAGCAGTGACCCAGCCCTGACCGCGGCGAGGAGGACACGGGTGAGGAGAGCCCGTCCCCAGATTTAAATCAACGCCCTCCACTTCCCTTCCATGCTGAGTTATTGCACCCTGGTTTTGTGATGGAGATGACCAGGCAGTGAGGGATGAGTGACCTGGGCCAGACCCCCAGCCTCGGCGCTCCCAGCCGGACCCTGGGCAAGGGGAGAAAGATCCGGGCTGTCCTT
>NW_010416264.1:0-239 GCF_000710305.1 Buceros rhinoceros silvestris | reverse complement strand
GGGCTCGGGGCTCAGGTACGTACAATGAAGCCTGGGAAGATGCCATCACATCTGGGAGGATGCCGTAACGCGTGGAGGGATGCTATGATGCTGGAGAGTATGCTCTCAAATCTGGGAGGAAGTTGTGCCATCTGGGAGGATGCCCTCACATCTGGGAGGATGCCAAAACACCTAACTACAAACTTCTTTTTAAAATAAATAAGAATGATAATAATAATAATAATAAAACAAAATAAGAC
>NW_010416263.1:3147-3404 GCF_000710305.1 Buceros rhinoceros silvestris | reverse complement strand
GCTGGGTCGCAGGTAGGATGGGGCCCGGGGTGCCGGGGAGAGGCCAGCCCTGCACACGCGTCCTGCGCTTTTCCCGCAGGCTCAACGGTGCCGTGATCAAAGGCTTCGAGGAGGATGTTGGGACCAAGATCTCCTTCTACGGCTTCACGGTGAACACCATGAAGAACTCCCTCATCGCCTACAAGGAGTACGGCTTCACCCAGGTCCCCCAGGCCAAGGTGAGACCCCGAACGCTCGTCGGGGACGCGACCCCAACA
>NW_010416263.1:2711-2991 GCF_000710305.1 Buceros rhinoceros silvestris | reverse complement strand
AAGGAGTACGGCTTCACCCAGGTACCCCAGGCCAAGGTGAGACCCCGAGGGCTTGTCGGGGAGGTGCCCCCAAATTGTCCCTTGCGGTTGGATTTGCCCCCCAAGCGCCACGGCTGTGTCCCTGCTGCAGGACCTGAGGTACATCTTCATCCCCTCGGATGTCCGTGACTACGTCATGCTGAAGTCGGCCATCCAGGGCAGCCCAGTCCCCGAAGGCTCAGACAAGGGGGCCAAGTGAGTAGCCCCCTACGATGACCCCACGACCTTTGGCGATGCACAC
>NW_010416263.1:2132-2483 GCF_000710305.1 Buceros rhinoceros silvestris | reverse complement strand
CTGTCCTTCTCGCCCCTGCAGGCCACAGCAGGATTTTGGACCGGAGGCGTCTGCAGAGAAGTTCAAGCTGCTGCATCCGGATTTCTTGCAGTACCTGACAGCGAGGTGAGGATCGTGAAGGCCACGGCCGCTGCCCGGCTCTGCTGCAGGCTGGGCTCAGACCAGACGGGAGCAGAGGCAGAGCCCAAGGGCTTTGGCTTTTCCTACGGGTGCTGAAAGCAGGCACCTGGGTTGGGTGATTTCAAACAGCGGGGAGGTGCCTGTTAGCGACCCACAGCAAATGACCTGGCCCTTAGTAGCAGCCATCAGAGAATCCACACGAGCCCTGTGTTTTGGTGCTCCTGCCTTACC
>NW_010416263.1:1725-1930 GCF_000710305.1 Buceros rhinoceros silvestris | reverse complement strand
CGTGCCCCCTGGCCCCACCGTGTCCGCTGGCAGGTTCCTGCGGTCGGAGCTGCTGGACTCGCAGTACGGCTCCCTCTACATGCCCAGCACCGGGGCGCTCATGCTCCTCACCGCGCTCCACACCTGCGACCAGGTGAGAGGCCACCGGGCCACCTTCCCCCCAGGGACAAGGACATCCATCCGCCCGTCGGCTGCCGGGGGGTGG
>NW_010416263.1:747-1629 GCF_000710305.1 Buceros rhinoceros silvestris | reverse complement strand
CCAGGGACAAGCACATCCATCCGCCCTTCGGCTGCTGGGGGCTGGCTGGCTGCTGTAGGGCTGCTGGGTGGGACCAGCGTATGCTGGTGGCTGTCCTGCCTGTGCCACCCCCTGTCCCTGGAGCGGGGGTGATGCATGGTCCACCAAGGTGGAGCCCTGACCCCGTCCTTCGTCTGCCTGTCCCACCTCCCCCCCCACAGGTCAGTGCCTACGGGTTCATCACTGCCAACTACGAGCAGTTCTCAGACCACTACTACGAGCCGGAGAAGAAACCGCTGGTGTTTTATGCCAACCACGACATGATGCTGGAGGCAGCGCTGTGGAGGAGCCTGCACCGGGCGGGGATCATGACCCTCTACCAGCGGTGAGGCCGGGTGGTCGCCCACAGGGGCAAGTTCAAGGACTCCTGTGGCTCTTCTTCCCTTTCCTGAAGGCCACGTTCTCCCTCCCGAGGGCTCTCCCCACTGGACAGCCAGCGCAAGGAGCAGACCCGCTGCGCCGCAGCCGGCAGCGGTGTGATGGTAAGGGGCAAGCCGAAGCTGGTAGAGAAATGTCGCGTTTCCTCAGGGCTCTCCAGCAGCGTTCTGTGGCTCAGTGTGGTTGAACGTGGCCTTTGGAGCACCAAGAAGCACCATGGCATACGGCTGTGACCTCCCAGCCCTGTGACCTCCCAGCCCTGTGACCACGGCTGTGGGGCAGCAGTGGCCCCTGTGAAGCATGGGGGGGTGCCGGAGGAGGATGCTGGAGATGTGTACGTGGCCGCCTCTGGCTGGACAATGCCCTTCACCTTGCCCTGTGCCTCCACCTCCAATGCTTATCAACGTGGTGGGACCACAACAGGCATGGTGCAATCCTTGGACTGGAGACGAGATCACCCAGCCA
>NW_010416263.1:0-215 GCF_000710305.1 Buceros rhinoceros silvestris | reverse complement strand
CTTCTTGGGGTGCCTGGCGGGCCGATAGGGCACTGTCGGAGCGAGCGGTGTCAGCGCAGACGCCTCCCCGCTTCCTGTCATTACATAAATGCTGAATGATTGGTCTCTTGTATGCCCGTTCCTGGGGTTCTGATGAACTGGGGGGAGGTGAGACCCCCGCCTCGTGCAGTAGGTGACCCTGTGCCTGGGGAAGGGTTCCCCAGGCAGGGACGGGG
>NW_010416262.1:1078-1314 GCF_000710305.1 Buceros rhinoceros silvestris | reverse complement strand
ACCCGGGTCTGCCACACTGCCCTGGGGACACGGGGACATTGGGGTGGGGCGTGAGACGGGGGGACATGGGAGGGGGACACTGGGTCTCACAGGGGTTCCAGAGAAGACATCGCAGGGATGTGACTTGGGGAGGTGACACAGGGCCACTGCATGAGGACACTGCACAGGGACATGGCACAAGGACCCTGCATGGGGTTGTAGGAAGGGAGGTGACACAAGAACATGGCTTGGGGACA
>NW_010416262.1:440-911 GCF_000710305.1 Buceros rhinoceros silvestris | reverse complement strand
AGGACAGAGAGGTGACATGGGCAGGTGACTTGAGGAGGTGAGCCAGGAACATAAACCAGGAATGTGGCCCAGGGAAGTGGCACAAGGAGGTGACCCATGGAGGTGGCCCTGGAGGTGGCCCTGGAGATGGCCTTGGAGGTGGCCCTGGTGGTGGCCCTGAGAGGTGACACAAGAAGGTGGCTCAAGGAGTTGGCCCTGGAGGTGACCCATGGAGGTGGCCCAAGAGATAGCCCTGAAAGTGACTCTGGAGGTAGCCATGGAGGTAGACCAGGAGGTGGCTCTGATGACAGGTCCCTGTGTCCCCACCTGCATCTCCCGGTGCAGAACAGGTTCTTTCTCCTGGAAGGCGCCGTTGGGCTGTTGCTGTCCCAGCAGCCACCGCAGGGACATGCTGGGGCCGCCTGAGTCCACCGGCAGGTAGGGACGGGCCAGGGCAAGCACCCGCAGGACCAGCGCTGTCAGCCTGCGGGG
>NW_010416262.1:0-264 GCF_000710305.1 Buceros rhinoceros silvestris | reverse complement strand
TTGCCCCACATCTCCCCATGTCCCCACAGCCCCCCATGTCTTCATGTCCCCCACGTGTTCCCATGTCCCCCCATGTACCCTGTCCCCATGTCCCCTCATGTCACCACATCCTCATGTCCCTGTGTCCCCATGTCCCCTCACCGGGTGCTGCTCCGCCGGTGCTGCCAGGCGCTGTAGGACCCGTCGCTCTTGCGGAAGTTCTGCACCCGCTCGAAGCCTGCGGGGACCCGGGGCAGGACAATGGGGACGCGAGGGGACATGAAG
>NW_010416261.1:4586-4928 GCF_000710305.1 Buceros rhinoceros silvestris | reverse complement strand
GAGCTGGCGGCTGTCACAGGTAGCAGGGCACTGCGGCTGCGACTGAGGACAGCTAGGGCAGGCAAACCATGACATGGTTTTCTTGTAATCTGAGGTTTCCCCTGTTTTGAAAGACCTGGTGATGCCGACCCCAGTAGTAGCTCTCAAAATACTCAGACGCAGCCGAAGTGGCCAAACGCCTTACTGAGATGCCAAACTTTGATGGATGCTTTTAACATCTATTTTACTACTGGACAGAAAAGAGTTGCATTAGTGGTACATCAACAAATCAACTGGAATGGAGAGCAAGAATATTAATTACATATATCTTTTTATCATCATTATTGAAAATATTACTCTTTC
>NW_010416261.1:0-4439 GCF_000710305.1 Buceros rhinoceros silvestris | reverse complement strand
TCCCTCAAGAAATGGCCCTCTGCAGTGACTTGCATTGCTTTTATTTATGGTAAGTCTACGACCACCTACATCATATCTCAGTCCTCTGTGTAAATCAGCCGGCGTTGCCCATGGCTGATTCCTCACGGTTATTCCAGTGTGTTGGATTGTTTTGTGGTCATGCGAATACTCACAGGACCTTAAATCTGTGTAAACACTGTGAATAGGGAAGCATAATCTTGTTCTTCAGTGGTTTTCTGTGATGCTTCCCTGTCTTTCAGAGTATTTTTGTTTGTTCCTAACCACAGTCATATTGCTTCAGCACTAAGGGAACGGGATGCTTCAAACATGAATGACATTTTCTGAAACTGTTCTGAATTTCCGTTCACGCTTCTGTTTTCTGACAGGTCACTCCTGCCCTGCTGTTCTGCCGTGAGCCAATCCAAGGGGAAGGCTCCTCGGCTCGCACAAGCAGTACCACGGCTTGCCGGGAGGTGTTGCTTTGAAACCACACAAATATGGGAGCTTAAAAAAAATCTTGAGATATGCTTGGACTATTAAAAATAGCTGACAGATACTTTGTCCTGGCAGAGAGGACTCAAGATCCTCCAACTAAAATGGTAGTTTTTGTTTAAGAATTTAGATCTGAAATGCACAGAGTAGTACGGAGGGAAATAAATGCTGAACTCGATGTAGATTTGTACATTGCTAACAAATATGTTATAGCAGCTTTATGTGTGCAAAACTGTCAGTGGTTTTGCAGGTCTGGATGTTAAAAAAATACACATACACACACACACGTATATATATATATTACAGCCCTGATGCAGTGGGGGGTTTTTAGAGGCATAACTCTTGGTTTCGAAAAACCAGGGAGCAGAGTAAAGCCTCAGTAAGACAAAGAGTTGTCCTGCCCAGAGAGCTGTGTCACTGTGGTCTCCACACCTGCACACACACACACACGTTAAAAGAAAAGAAGCTGTTTCTCTCTGAGCAGGAGCACAGTGTTGGGTATAGAACTGTTCTCCACCTACAGACCTGTTTTTAAGCATGCATTAACAGTGACAGATTTAATTATGCATTTCAGTTATGCCCAGCCTTGGTCTAGAAGACAGAACGGAAGGTGAAGTTTCCAAGACATTTAAAACTATTTTGCTAAAGGAAAAAACACCTCAAGGGATACTCAGCAAGGAGGAGTTTTTCAATGTGCCTTTACCGCATGAAGCTGAAACAACCTCTGTAGCTAGAACAAGCCGAGGCTCTTCAGCAGGAATGTAACCTCTAGAAGAGGACAATGATACTTCACAGCCCACACTATGCCTTGTTGTGTAGGTGTAGTTAACCACCACAGTTACTCCAGCTGTGCCTTTCAAAGAGTTGTACCAGCCCCAAGGCGATGAACTCCAGTTCACTAAGGTTGTGGAAGGCTGTTTTAGGAGACAGTCTGGAAAAGGACCTCACAGTTGCAGAGGAGGTCACCTAAGGGTGTGTATGTCCAAAAGAGCCTTTGAAAACTATTTTATGATCAGATGTTCACCAATATTGGTTTTTAGCCAGGATCACAGAACAGTGTACCAGACAGAAGGTCATAAAGGTCAAGAGAACAGCAGCTCTTTTTACACCAAATAATCTTTTTAATGAAAGAAAAATTTAAGAAGTTGTAGCTGTAAAAGGGAAAGCAGAAACAGTTGTTGGTGGATTTAGCTGGCCCTTCGAGCTGTCGCCTCAACAGCAGGGTGTAATTCAAGCCTGATGTTTAGAACAGCTGCTGTCAAGAATTAATGTTTTCAGATCTCCTACCTCTCTCAGCACCGTGATGGCAGGTTTCACCGCAAAACCTCACCATGGATTGTAACAGCTATTTAGACCTTCCATGTTCCTCAGAGGTAGTTTCAGTGGAAAAACTCTACTCCTATAGCTGAAATGTCACTGCAGACCCTCCTTTTCAATTGTCTCTGGGATCAGAAATGGACCTGTGTGGTGTAACTAGCCAAATAATCATTTTGCAGGAATTTTTGTTCTGTGTGGATAAGGTTAGAGTAAATCAAGCTGCATCTTCTTGCAGCAGTGATATACTGGAATAAAAATTAACCTGAGCCTCCTATAAATAGAGCCCTGAGCTGCCTATAAAGTGCTTGCTTGTATCATCCCACACTTCCTGAACAAGGCTGATGATCCCAGGAGGTTGTAGGAGACTTGACAGACTCAAGTTGCTTCGTCTCGGGAAGAAGCAGGATTCTTTTTCTGTTACCACAGCACATGCTGGGAGGTTTGGAAGACAAAACCTGACATTCACAGCCATTGAAGTCTGTCTTTGGTGAACACTCCTCCTTTCCAAGTCTAGTAATGGGGTCTCTACAGGTTTGTTGTACCTGTTTTGAGAAGCCTTTCCTTTCTCCAGAGCTGGAATGGGCACCAAAGGTATTTTCTGAGCGTTCTCCTCTACTATGTAGTCAAAGGGATTACAAAACTTAACAACCCCAGAGGAGTATCCACAACCTACCTCACTGGCTGCCTCACTGTCCTGATGAAACAAAACCTTTCGCTATGACTCAAAGTTCCTTACACAAAGTGAAGCCTCTACCAAAATCTTAGTTTACCTCCGAAATGGCACCGGCTGCCTCAGACAAGTAGAGCTGTCCTCTAGCAGAGGATGAAGACATGAGCAATTTCAGATATGCACTTTTAGCTGTATTTCTGTTCACATAGCAAAAGATCTTTCCTTTCGGCAGCCCTGGGGCTAGAGAGAGCTGCCACCATGCCTGGTGGCTTCATAGTCAACAATGGTTTGTCATCCAAGTATAAACTGCTGGGCAGTGTGTGGGGAAGAGCCCTGCACGTCGCGAACAGCCATAGAAACAGAAGTGCTGGAGACCTGCACAAGCTTCTAGTGAATTACTCAAACACTTAAGAGAAAGAAACTGGACCATCCTGATTATGTTTTGTCAAGGTTAAGTGCACCAACAGGCTTTGCAGCTGCACACTCCCCCCCCCCAAACCCCCCCCCTCCCATGGCTGGCTGTGCCTGGGGTCACACTGCAGTGAAAACAGCTAAGCTAGCAGAGGAGAAATAGGAGAAGGCTCCTCCGGGGCCTCTGCCCATGCGCTTGTCTTCCTCCATTGGTCTGGAAATGGCATTTAAGCTCAGGCTCTTGCACTTTGGTCCTTGTACAACTCAGCACAGAACAAAGGTCTGGAGACTTTGATTTCCTCTGCTGTATACACTTAAATGCCCTTCTTCTCACTACCAAACTACTTATCTTTAAGGGGAAAAAAAATACAAATAATAATAAGGCTTACAACAATAAACCTTAAACATTTACTGGAGCCTTTCCCTGACTCTGTAGGGCTTTTTCTTTTTTTCCTGTGAGCTTTCTTTTCCTGAGAACTGTTTTCTTCTGTGTTTATTCGTGCTCAGAAAGGTCCTGTTTTGTCACGGCTATAGCAGGTGGATTATTAAAGGACAAGTAAAACAGACCTGTAAATTATGAACAGAAAGTACCACTCAGAGTGATCTTTGGTTTCATTATGGTTAACAAAAATACAACAGATCAGTTTGCCCTCCAAGGCATAACTTTGACCATTTTTATAAACTCCCAAAACACACTGTTTTATGAGCAAATTGCGGAGTATTATCCCTGAGTTTGGGTTGGTTTTTTACATTATTTAACAAAAGCCAGAAGAGCTGTAGCAATCCACCACAGGAGCGGTAACAATAAAGGCAGCGGCTGCTGTGAGTGAAGGCTCTATTCATACAGCCCTTTCCACATGCACAAACCAAGTTCATGAATCAACCAGGGGAAGGAGCTGTAGCCCTTAGGCCCAGCGGCTGACCAAGAGGTATAAAAGAGAGATTGTAGACTATAAAAACATTCCGAGCAGAGTTAACTTCCCACAGTAGAAACTTCTTAGTAGAAACTGCAGCCCGCTGATGAACCGGCGCCCTACAACCCACAGGGAAGGACAGGCCTCACCAACAGCCGTACCCGGGGGAGGCTCGCGTAGGTTTCATCTGGAGTGACTGGGAGATTCCCCCCAGGCTGGGGGCTGGCTCTGATGTGTCTCTTACCCAGCGCTTTGAGCAGACACTCCTGCAACCCCCTGGTCGTGTTCTCGGTATTGCTGCTGCAATAGCTGCACAGGGATGGCACAGGGCAGTAAACCGAACACCGGCAGATCCCTGTTCTTCAGCGTACAGCAATTTTCCCTCTGAAGAACCTCTTCTTTCCCTTGAGTTACATTTTAATGCATAGGACATACTTTGTAATACTAGAAACTACTTTCTTTTTTCCTACCTTTTAGCTTTTTTTACAAGCTGACAGTTCTCCAAGTAGGATTTTACAACGTGGCAAAGCTTGCCACATCCGTGCTTCATTAGGTTCCGTTTATTAATTAAAAATTCCGGGGGAGCTTAGCCTCTCGTGGAATTTTAGGCGGGACCAGCCCCTGTGACAGATGTT
>NW_010416260.1:1017-1231 GCF_000710305.1 Buceros rhinoceros silvestris | reverse complement strand
GCCTTTCTTCGCCGCCTGTGCCAGTACCGGAACAACGGCAGCTCAGGTCGTGGAGACATTTGGAGGGGAATAAACCCTTTTTTTTTTTTAATCTCTTTTTTTCTCTTTATCACTGCAGCTCAAGGGGAGGCTTTTCAAGGGCTGACACCCCTCCCAGCATCACCCCCCAACCCCAGTGCCCTGGAACTGCTGCCGGGACCCTCCACCACACCCT
>NW_010416260.1:417-627 GCF_000710305.1 Buceros rhinoceros silvestris | reverse complement strand
GCGTGCGGAGGCCGAAGCATATTCACCTTCGTGATCCGGTGGACGAGCGTCTGCTCCCTGGCAGAGACATGGCCACGGTGCCGCGGGTCCTGGGCGCGGGGGAACTGCGGGTTAAACGCACAGAGAGAGGAGGTGAAGGCAGGGGAACGGGCCCGGTGAGACGGGAGCCGAGCAGCGGGGAGAGCCCCTGACCAGGGCCTCCGCTTAGTC
>NW_010416260.1:0-303 GCF_000710305.1 Buceros rhinoceros silvestris | reverse complement strand
GAGCAGCGGTGAGAGCCCCTGACCAGGGCATCCGCTTAGTCCCCAGGGCCACTCGTGTGGGGACAGATGTGGACTGAGTGCATCCCCTGCACATCTGGGCTGTGCTCCCTGCCTGCCCGTCGCAGCCCGGGGACGTCGGGACACTGCGTGCCGGGGTCCGGCCCTGACAGGGCATGCTGCGGGCACGGGGCGAGGGGTTTCCTAATTTATGGGGCAAATCAGCAGCACGGCGGGTACCTGCCCAGGGAATAAAGCTTTCCCCCAGGTCCAGGTCCCTGTCCCTGCCCCAGGGACACTGGGTGC
>NW_010416259.1:23879-24132 GCF_000710305.1 Buceros rhinoceros silvestris | reverse complement strand
ACACCCCCGCGGTCGGCCGTTTCCCGAAAGGTTTTTCCCTTAGCCAAGCTGCCCACGTCCCCGCTTTACTCTTCATCCTGCAGCAGCACTGCCGGTGGCTGCGTTTTCCTGGCAGGAGGTAGACGTGGTCTCCACGCGTCCTGCAGCGGTAGGATTCCCGGTCCGGGTGTGGGAGCGGCCCCGGCAGGGAGCGGTGTGGGGATGGGGCAGGTCTGGAGGGTTTTTCCCTCGTCTGCGAGGTGCTGTGACAGGC
>NW_010416259.1:6027-23800 GCF_000710305.1 Buceros rhinoceros silvestris | reverse complement strand
GGGCAGGTCTGGAGGTTTTTTCCCTCGTCTGCGAGGTGCTGTGACAGCCACAGCCTGCCCAGGGCTCTTTGAGCTGGGTGAGCCGCCTGCCTTCCACCCCGGCTTGTGGCCAGGATGTCGCACTGGCTGCTTTGCTGGCCCCTGGAACTGGAAAGGGGTTGGGGGGAACAGACAGAAAGGCGTCTCTTTTCTATCTAGCTTTTCCCTGCCTCTACTAATGTGGCTGCTCCTGTCCAAGCTCGCTGGTGGGAACCCATGTGAGCAAAGGAAATATCTCTGCTGGTTTATAACACAATAATCACCGGGGCTTCCCTGGGTAGGATCTGTTCTTCACTTAATTATTTCTACAGTATTTTGAGTTCCCTTGATTTCCTTTTCTTCACTCTTCAGATTTTCTTCATTAGCACTTTCTCCAGTTCCTAGGGCCTCTTTTTCAGACTGTTTGCAAATAAACTTACCACTGTCCACCCGCTTTTTCCTCAGATAATTTTTCGAAGCTGTCTAAGAAATAGTTCAGATGTTCCCCCCAGCAAACAGAAGCTTTAAGGTGTTCCCTGATGGTTTTACTTCTTATCCCTTTCATTTACAGTGGGGGGGAAATACAGATAATTGGAGACCCTGTACATCTCAAACTGTTCATGGTGATAGTTACAATTATCTAAAATAATTGGCAGAAAGATCTGTGGACTCAATGTGCCAGGCTAAATGAATGCTCAGAACGCCAGCGTTTGGACAGCCTGTGTTCATGGCATTGCCTGTGCTGATTCTTCTAAAATGGGTAAAATAGTCCATGCTGGACATGTGTAAGGAGACATAGAAAGGTTTCTCATGTCATTTTAGATTGAGATTCATATAAATAGCTATTAAGAAAGACAGGAAGGAATATTATTTGCTCCTGTAAGAATCTAATTTCTTCTCAGCATAACTGTGGGGCCCTCATTCTTCAAAGACTTTAGAGACAAAAATTTCATCTGCCAAACTATGTGAGGGTTGTCCAGCCTGCACTGCACAGAAATTCAATATTCTTCAGTGTTTCTCATCCAGTTTGCAAGTAAAACCCTCTTCTGGGTTCCTCTGTCTCCATGGGAGGCCACTGCTTCACACAGAATGGCAGAAGCTCATTTCTGCGAGTTTAAGGGAATCTGTAATTACCGGGTTCACATTCCCCTTCCCTGGAGGAGCAGAGCTGCCCCGCCAATGGAGAGTCCCCATCACCAACAATAAGTGCAAAATATTCCTCAAATCCAATCTCAGCAGACCAGGGTGGGATTTTTCTGAGATGTTGAATCTGGGATCAGATTCAGCCAGAGCTAATTGTGAAAAATCTTACCCTGTTAAGAGTGGCCTTGGCCACTCTCTGGATGGAGCTGGGAAAGGCAGGGGGGGTGCAGACGGAGTCGATGCTTTGCCTACGGCCACGCAGGCGGCTCAGAAAACAGAACCATGGCTCCAGCTTTTGCCAAGAGACCTCACTCCCCCACCAGCCAGACTGTGGGGAGAAAGACATTGGGAGTGAAGGGCTGACAGAGACTGACAGAAGCTTAGCACCCTGCTGGATCCAGCATTTTAAAATCTGCAATGAAAGTTAAAATACTCTGCGCTGCGATGGCATCAAAGTCCCTGGTGCAGCCCTTTGTCTGAAAGGCACCAGTGAAGACTGTGCCAAGGTGCTTTTCCCCGACCATCTGCCTTATGAGCCCACATGCTAGGGTTGATGCAATCCAAAGCCTGATAGCACACAGGCCTGCTGGTTTATGAGAATCCATTTCACAATTAAAACAAATATTTAGGATTTCTTCTAAATGAAGTGGCCAAGTCCTCAGAAGGAAAGTCTGGAGGATCTGAACAGGATAAAGAGGCTACCCCTGCTCTCATGACAGATGCAAATAGCACTGATTTAAGGAGTACAGAGGTCATATACATCATTAAAAAATCACACTGGACCGAAATAAAAAATAAAAAGGACTATAGAAACTTTAAAAATGCAGAGGTAAAGAATGCTAGGTGGAAGGCACATCCTCTCCCTTCTGCTCGGCTTGGATGTTGCAGTGATAGTCAAGGCATAAAAGGTGGAGGTTAAGGAGTTACCAGGGATGCTGACTTTGACTTTACATTTCCATTACAATATGCCACAGGACACCTCCTTGGCACCGGAGAAAAAACTCCATCCTGGCTCAGACTGGGTAATTTTTGTACTTCCACCTGAGTATCTCTTGCAACAAGGCTAGATGTTTCCTGATCTTCCTTCTAGTGCTACCACCATGTTAAACAAATGCATATGCTTCCTGCAGTTCCTTGGCAGTCCTCTGAATATCTCCTACGTGGAAATGATGAGGTCTGGCATGTCACTGTGCAATCCAATGGTCTCACACCCCAACAGAGCTCATCTGCAGGTCATATGTTCCCCTCTGAACCATATTTTCTGATGAAAACCTTTTTGGCTCGTAACCAGCTTGAGTTGAGGCAACAAGACAGAGGAAACGACTTGGCCAAGATGAAATGGCAAGTTGGTAGCAGAGCTGGGACTGGAATGGGGTTTCTTGTCTCAAGGGTGGTTCTTTGTAACTGTGACGAGCACAGTATGGATGCCAACCCATCCTATTAATGCCATGCACACCTTCATCTGCTCATTTGTTTCTGATGAGCAGAGAGAAGGAGGAAAACTAACTCCCCTATGCACGTTGCAGTGTTGCACATCACAGTGGTAATCCTTAGGCTCTTCCATAGAAGTACCTCCAGGGTGCTGGACTTTCCCAGACATGCAGTCAGGCATCCATCCTGTGTCTGAGCTATGTAAACCATATCTTTTGTGTCACCTTGATCCAGAGAGGCAGGATGGCCTTTAAGCAGTGAATATTCTTGAGACCTCCTAACTTAATGTGATGCAGTTCTGACTACAGTTACCCAGTGCAATGTGCTGGTGCTACCTGCTGAATACGGGACACGTGAATTGCTCTGTCTCCCTCCGCTACTTGCCCTTTTTAAGCTGTGCTGGAAAAAGGAGTGTGGGACCTCCTTTTTTTCTGCTGGCAGGGTTCTGGCTATGATTCTCTGTGGATGGTTTCTAGACACACATTCCTTTGTTTAGGAAGACCCTGTATTATGTTGACACAGCAGCATGTGGCACTGGAAAAGGAAATAGAAAAGGCTTTTGAACACAAACTGGACTAGCGTTAGAAGAATGCAGGGGTTTGCAGACAGCCTTGCTTCCCTTCAGGAAAAAAAAGACAACTAAATATTAGGGAGCAGCTGAAATCAGAAATCCAGATCTGCATCTCTGCTTTCTGAAGAGTGTGGGGCAGGAAGCCTTGGAGATTTATCCCGTTTGCATTACCAAAAGCGGGTTCAATGTTAATGCCAGGAGGTTCCTCGGGTGGAGCCTGGTGGGGCACTGTGTGGGTATTGTGGGTACCAAGAACAGGGAAACGCTGTGGAAGCTTTTCGGGTTCTTTGCCTTGTTCTTGTGCCGTGACACTTCATGGTGCAGTAACTCCCACTACCTAAGCCTCAGTTTCCCCTCTGGGAATATTAATGCTTATTGCTAAAGTGCTTTCAGGACTTATCCATGAATTTTTAAAACACAACAGAATCGCCAAAAAGAAAATCTGTGGTTTGGTTCCAAGTCAATAATTTTCCACCCCCTAAGGGCCATGTCCTCAGTCAAAACACATCTGTTGCAGTCAATGAGTTTACAACACCTATGTCAGAAGTTTATCAAAGCTGTTTCACCAATCTCTGTTTCCCAACTTGTTTCCTAATGGATGTTCCATGAAATATGCCTCTTGAACACCCTGCAATGTTCAGGAATCTTTCTTGGGATTCTCAAACATAGATTTAATTCCTTATCTTGCTGCAAACTCCCCATAGGTCTGTGCACAAAACCGGCATTTACACTTTTACTTGGGACTTGAATGTATTTACAGCTTAACCGAGAGACACAAAATAGCGGTACAGGCACTTGGGCTGGTATGATAACATGGAAATTTGATTGTGTGTCTGAGCCCCAGTGAAAGTAGCATGAAGGCACACATTTCAGACCATCTTAAAAGTTCTTTTAGAAGAATGCCATAGGGTAAAGGAGCCTTACAGTGTATGAGAATTGGCTTTATCTCTCTGTGCATCAGCTCTGCAGCTGTAAAGTGGGGATATCTGAGAGTTTTCATGTGGCCTTGCCAGTTCAGGTAATAAGGACTTTTAGTGTAGGCACCTAACATCCCTCTTGACCTTGTTAGGTGGCTGGCAGGAGCGTGCCCCAGCTCTGCCTGGCATTCCCAGGCACAACTGCAGTGTGGGAAAGGAGTGCAGAATTCGGCCGATGCTGTGCGCTGCCCTGCAGCCCCCAGGTCTTGCTCTCCGAACTTCGACTCTCAGGACTGATTTGTTTATCTCTTGGGGGCCTTTCTGATTTTAATTCCATCATTCCTCACCTGGGAATTTCAAGCTATTATTTAATTTCCTTCCAAATTTCAGCCCTTCCCCCTTGGCTCCCAGGTCTCCCACTCCATCACCAGCCCCATCCCCTCAGAGACGGCGTTTTACTTCTCTGCCCCTCTGTGCAAGTCAGTTTTTGTTGGCTCTCATAGCATCTCTTCTTGTCAAGGCATTATCCGGTGGGGAGCCTGATTATTTAGATTCCTCCAGTTTCCCTGTTTAATATATCTCCTCTGTGTCCTGCAGCCTGACCCCTGCCAAAGGACCTGCCACAAGAGTTGTTTCTCCCAGTCTGGAGCTCTCCCCCAGTTTCCCTTTCATCTGTGTTTTCTAAGAGGTCTGTGCTTCAGACAGCAAAGTCAGCGAAGGGTTTGGGGGCCCCCAGGTCCACCGCCGATCCCTCCCCCATTACCTGAGAAAAGGCAAAGGCAAAAACCACTTCCAGGGCCAGTCCTCATGGGGGTGGGGAATAGCTGAACACAGCGAGGGAAAGGAAACCATCTAATCCCTTTTTTTTTTTTTTTAATTTGCGGCTCTGTTCCTAGTGGACTGTAGGCACTCTGGGCCAGCCCCTGTGCTGTGCTCTGCAGCTTCCTTTTTTGGGCAGCAGACCTCGAGAAGTGAGGGGTGGTCCCTACAAATGAGAAAGCAGATTCTATCAATGCAGTGCTGATCCAGCCTGGATGTGAGCTGCTGTGCTGGAGGTCAGCACCATGAGAGGAGTCTGCACTGGTCCTTGATGAGTCCAGTGTGCCCAGTGTCCAGAGGGCCCCATCTGAATCGACATATGGGGACCTCAAGGGAGCCCCTCCCTAGGTTCAACAGGAGGCACAGGTGCTGGGTGGTGCGATTTGACTCCGCACTCTACCGAAATATGGTTTAGCACTTCTCAGACACCAGTCTCCAGCAGTTTCACACAGCAAGGCGTAAGCAGTACCAGAGTGATGGTGGAAAAGGAGGCAGGCTACCCAGCATTGCTGCTAAGTGTGAGAGCTCAGTGCTCGCAACTCTGCGAGTGCAGCACTGCAGAGAGAGAACTCACTCCAGGGAGAGCCCCGGTTTGCAGAACTCAGGGAGGCTTCTGTAACAGAGCGTGCACACCTGGACGCCTTTCCTATTCAAGGTGGTACAACTGTTGTCTCATGGAATTCATTGTGTTTCCCTCTGCTTTCACAAACCACTCAGAGCTCCCACAGGGAGGGCTGACACCAGCTGCAGTTGTTGAGATACTCGGATCTGATACCCTGTGATCTGTATGATGGAGAGCATATGCACAGCCCAGGATTTGAAGAAAATCACCTCCCAAATGAAGACAATAAACATGTTTTCCTCGTTCTCTGCCAGGGTTTTATTTGTAAAATTGCTAGAGAAGACCCTTGGAGGTCTCCAAGCTCTAGACCCAAAATACATAAAATATTGCTGAAATATATGTAGCAAAGGTAATGTTGAACACAGGAAAACTGAGAGGGAATGATGAGAAGATGTATTTACTGGAAGCTCTCAGTTTCTATCCAGAGAGCAGGGCACTGTCTGCATGTTTTGATGGGTGGTTCCGTGATCATGGCTCAGGTAAGCCACAAGCTATCCACTGGTGCCAGTGCTTGTACTGAAACCTTGTCCTACCAGAGTCCAAGCTGAAAGGCAGGTAGAGGAAAAGGGTGTTGTCCACACAGCATTGCTTGTTATTCTTGAGACAGGCTCATAGTCTCAAATAAATGTTCTTAAACATGCCTCCAGACTGGTGCAAAATAGCGGCTGGTGGCAATAGGTCCTTGTTCAGCTCATACCTCTGGCACCCCTCATTGCTGCATCGCGTGAGAGATAGATGATTTGGTCTTAGGAAATTGTCTTGTGGTCAACTGAGCTACAGGAGCCTGAGCAGATGGGAAAGTCTCTCACTCTATGGTCAGCGCCAGTTGTAGTAACCTGGTGTGGGGACAAAGGTACTGCTCCGCCTGTGTGGCCCAGCAGACCTTCAGCCTGATGTCAGTGCTCAGAACTGCTGTTAACAACTCTGACTTGTTTTAGTTTTTCTTAATCCAGTCTTCCAACAACACAGAGCAAACCCCTTGCAGAGAGCTACCTCCTTCGGAATCAGCTGCTGCTGATCTAGTAATTGCCATGACTTGTCATTCCCTGTCCCATCGATCACACAGCGCAACATGACACCTCGGCCAGGGAAATTCAAAAAGAAGCAGTTTTCTGTCAGCTTCAATTTACCAATAAAGAGCAAGAAAGCCTTTGAAAACAGGGCTTTAAATTACTGTATTCTCAAAGAAAACCTCTTTTCTGAAATGTCACGGGACATTTCTCTTGGAGGAGTGCTCAGCCAAAAACACGGTTAAAATGATTCCTCCTCTTTCTCTACCATTGCCCAGCTTTCCAGTCCTGGGCCAACAGTGCCATCAGATTCTTGGCTCTGCTGAGGGTGGAGGGAAGAGTCCTGCACTGCCGCTTGCCTAGGGATGTGGCCCAGCATTAGTCTAAATCCAAGTGTCTGAGCTGTCTTGCTGACACCACCTTCCACTTGATGACACGCAAAGAAAAAGTTATGAGTCTTGAGCAACAGCTCTTCATTAATATTTTCAAGGAGAGGGGCTAGGAGCATTAAAAGAAAATGTTCATCCACTGTTGCAGCTGAAATCTGATAGATCCTTCCGTGTCGTGCGTGCCCAGGTATTCCTCTGAAGTGCTGAAGTTAGTACCACTCACCGAAGTGGAGGTTTGGGCTTGTAATGTGGCTGTTGCAGCTACGTACGCTCCATGCCTCTGCATCTATATCATCCCCTGTATGTTACATTTTTAAACATTTGGTTCCAGGAATACAACTGCTCTGTCATATGGTTTCAAGTAAGCCCCATGTTTCTCCAGGCCAAAGACTGCAGGCACCAGTATTACAGGAAGCAGAGATGTAACATCTGGACCAAAACTGCAATGCAGATACCTTTACATTTAAAAACTCCCCTAACATTAAACTCACTCTGGACAAGTACCATCTTGCCTTTGTCCTACCTGTCTGAGCAGTGCTGTAAATTCTGGGTGATTTTGCAGCCTCCCCCCTCCTCCTCATTTATTTTTTTTTAACCTCCATGGTGACCGCAGCCTGGGAATCCTTATCACAAGGCATGCAGCAGCCCTGACCAATCTAGCATCTCTCTCTCTCAGGCTGTGAAGATCTTTGTCCTTACCTCTTGCTTTGCTGGAATTGCGTGGCTCATCACCTAGCAGGATGATGCTGCTTTGCTAAAGGCATGACTGCAATAGCAGTTGAGAGTCTGCCCATAGTGCTGCCGGGTGCTCCCAGGCACTAACTCATCTTGCTTCTGGCCACCTTCTCTGCTCCAGACTGCGGTGGGAAAAGAAGTCCTATCAGCTCATGTGTTAGGAGAAGGAGAAAAATAATTTCTCTCTGGTGTTCTGCAGCCTGCAAGGTGCCTAACTTCAGATTTGCATTGTGGGAGCTGTGGAGGTGTCTGCATCCTTTTTAATCTTACATTCATTCGGTATATAGTGAGGTGAGGGAGAGTCCACAAGCAGGATGATTCAGCAAGGGGACAAAGGCAGGAATGAATGACAAGATAGGCTGAAGCCTCCACTGGTGTAAAAGGAATAAGGCATCCCTGGTTTGGGAAGATTTCTGTCATGTTGAGAATCTGGCCTGATGAACAGCAGAGCAGTGATTATTTTCTAACACAGAGAGCACATATTAACTCAGAGTTCAAAATTCTTTGTTTTCTTTGGCATAGTGAAGAATGAGACCTATCAGGGCAATCATACATAATACATGAAACAAGCAAAAAGACAGAAAGCAAACAAAAATGGGATCTAATGCACAGGATACGCAGCAATACAGGGCAACCCATCACTTTTGGACTGCTGCTACATTTTCTCCTCCTGCAGGATCCCCACGTATGTTGTAGAAAATAAAATTAAATCAATGAAGGAGCAAAGCCACCACCCCAGGGGTCAAACACAGCCCCCGTGTCACCACGCACAGCTGAAGAGGTGTTTAAGCCAGGCATGGGAAGACCCAGGCTCCTACAGTAGCTGTGAGGCACCTGGTTTGCTGCTATATTTAATAAAGAGAGAAAAATTGTTACAGAAGCTGATATTAAACCAGGTTTGTACTTTGGCCCTTCAGCAGAACTGTTTTCTCCCTGTGGGTGATGAAATCTCTAGTTAGGGACGGTAGGACTCCAACATGGATTCGGCTGCAGATATGGGGAGGGAAATACACTCTTCCTTAGTGCATGGTGTGTCTTGAAATTTTCTCCTGCGGACAGTCAGCTTGGTGGGGTCTGTCTCTGTGTTTGGGCTGGTGCCTCCCCTTGCCCTGGGACGGTTTGCCAAGAAGCAAGAGTGGCAGAGACCTGGTCTCTGGTTACATGGGCTCTGACAGTGTCTAAGGAAGGCTGGGCTTCCTTAAACCAGGCAGGTAAAAGATTATGCCAAACTTTCAGCTGGCAGAATATATTAGAGCTCCGTTGACTGTAATAAACTGAGTCTCCGACGAAGACTCTTGTCACTCTTGGATTGTACGTCAGCTGCGAGGGATGTGTGTGTTTGAAAACAAATCTGAGAAGAAATACAATCTTGAAAGGGTGTTTAGCAAAATGAGGGGAATCAAAGTATTTCTGGAGCCTTCTTTGTTTGATCACTACGTGGTGATTTTTCCCCAGCAGCATGTAACACATCCACCATCCCCCTACACACACGCATGCACACACGTACACTCCACACCAGGGCAACTGCTCTGAATTTTATTGGAAAAATATAAAACGGCTTTGCATTCTTACCTTTATTTCAAGACCTCCTACAAGAAACAGGAAGGGTAAACATGAAAGATCTGTTTCCTTTAAATTGTGAGTGTGGGGGAGTTTTCCTGTAGTGAAAGGACTGTTTTGAAAAGCCCTAAATGCTTTTGAATTGAATACATAGAAGTAATGTACACACGGTTTGAATTTACAGTTCTGGGTCTCCTATCCCCCTCCATATGAATCCTATAAGTCAGACGTGTTGCTACAGTGATTCCCACCGGGAAAGTCTGGACCTAGACTAGGAACAGCTGTATATCTACAGTCCACCAAAGTCGGCTTCTGAAACAGATATGAATTATTGGTTCAGTCAGATAAATATGGCTTTGCCTTTCCCCCACAGGCAACCACATATGGCACTTGGAAAGAATTAATACCTTTACCCTTGGCCAGGTCTGGTTAAATAATGGCTCTTTCTTATACTTTTCCCCTCTCTCTCCATTTCCTCTCATTCATTCTTCTTTTAATTTTCCTTTCATGATCTTTTTGGCACCAATATCTGAAATGTCACCTCCTCAAAGTGACCTTGAATTTTACAGTGTCACCTACAGGGCTGCAGGAGCACAGACAGAGAGACGTATGGGAAAAAATGTAGTTGTTATTCAGCAGGGATGGAGCTCTGAAAGGAGAAATAAAACCACCTTTCTGCCTCTCAGCATGGCCACACTGAGCCAGGAAAACCTCCAAGGCTGCAGCTACACTATCAGCTGAATGCAGGTCTGTTCTGGAGCCCAAAGTCACCCACCATCTGCAGAGGGGACATGAAGGAGGATGCTTCAATGCCCTTCTTGGGTGGCAGAACTTACACCCTCTCCCATGCCAGCCGTGCTGATGTAGACATGTCAGCTTTTCTAGTGTCTCCGTGTTACAGCTTGTGTTAAACTGCTCTAACATCAAGGACCAGCGACCTGAGGCTGAAGCACCAAGGGGAGCTGTGGGATGTGAGGGTTCAGCTGATGGCTCTGCCATGAGCAGCATTGCCCAAAGCCAGAGCTGGGCACAGCTGGGCACCAAGACATCTCTGCTGTCCTGGCCTCTATCTCCCTTCCCATGTCCCTGTGCTGTTGGTGTATGTGTGTCAGGATCTGGCCCTACAAATCTAGGGCATGCAGGTGCAGAATGGCATCCCTTAGAGGAGGATTCAACCTCATAACTAATAAATGCTCTTACCTGCATCTCTTGGGGTCCCTGATATCCCATCATCTCGCTCTGCTCCTCTTTTCTACCCTTAGTCATTCATTTGCTCAGCCTCATGAGCTTGAAGAGGCTGCCCCCCAGCCAAGCCCTCCACTAGGTTTAACCCAGTTCTCTTCCTAAAGCTACTTCATGGGCTTTAAAAATCTGGAATTAAGAAACCTGTAACTTGCTGCTTTATCTCATTATCTCCTGTTTTGCATTTTAATGTGCCTGCTCTAAAAAAGACCTCATTGATATTCTGGTTCAGCATGTGTTTGTTTGTGTCTCTTGGGAAAATTGGCTACAGATATTACTAAGTCAAAAACACACACAGCAGAGTTTGCTGCATATTTTCCTTTCCTTTTTTCTTCTCTGAAAGAAGATGTTATTTTCCTCACTTTCTTGAATGGCAAGCAAATTGAAATGGCAGAATTTTGAGACAGCTCAGGATGTAGGATATAATCTACTGATCTTAAAGATACCTGTCTCCAGCTCTGTGGCCATAGCTGCTGGATTCTTCCTCCCATTCCACGAAAGGACCCCAGGATCCCGCTCTAAAAAGCAGGTCACTGTGCCTGGCATCCTCTCACAGCTTCCTACGCATGCAGCGCCTCTTCCTGAAGTCCTGAAAGTCACGATGCTAACAGGGACAATCCAAATGATCAAAGGCAACCCTTGGGGACCCAAGGACAGTCTTGAATCAAAAGTGACCCCAAAGGCTGGTGTTTCTTGCTGTGCAGCCAGACCATGAGGGTGGCACTGGGCAGCAGTGTGCCCACCAGAGCCCATGGGCTCCTCAGTGTGGGACATGCACAGCAGTCTTGAACAGACAGAATGATCCCAGATCACCTGTGGGCAGCCAGCGAAGCAGCCGCGTGGGCAGGGGGCAGGCCCATTGCAGCATTCCCTGACGCCAGCAGCTCCGCAGTGGCTGTGCCGAGCTCAGCGCTGTTGGTTCTGGAAAGGTACGAGTGACTTACTCTGGATGGCTTGCTAGCCACTAGTTGCAGCTCCACCAAGATGTTGCCAGGTCTTTTTTTTTCAGCTCCCTTTTGAGGTGCAAAATTAGCTTTCTGCCCTTGTGTAACCATTAAGAATCCCACCGGTTCTGCTCTCGAACGGTTGTTTAATTACAGTAGTCCTGTTCCGGTGCGTAACTGTTCGCCGCTTCCTGCTATAATCCCATGGTTATGAGGTCTCGGGATGGGAGAAATAACCCCCTGGAGGTAGCAATGTCTCTCCACTGACTAGAGGGAGTTTAAATAGCTGCTTCAGACTAGACATTGAATTTTTTAAGGGAATAAAAATTAGATGAGGTGAACCCTAGCTTGGCTGCTTGGGAAATCAGTGTCAAGCAAATCTTCAAACAGATTTTTTAAAAATGCAGTTATTTTAAATGTGTCCTCAAGAATCATAAATGTTAAAATATCTACTGTCAGGCTGGGACTCAGCGTACAAGGACTTCTTGGTTGTATTGCCCTGGTTTTTGGCCCTGCATTGTGTATACGTGGCACCTTTGTGGTGGGAGGGGAGGATATACATTAATAACCAAAGAGGATCTGACTACGTGTGAACTGGCCTCAGAACTGTGGCAGCTTTAGGGCAGGGCAGGGGATGATTTAGGAAGCCCTGCCATCAGGCTTAGGCTGGATAACCCGCCAGAGGCGTATTCCCACCCGAAGGATGTCGTCTTTATTTAGTCCTTTTCCTTGTGCACTGCGGTGCAATGCTCTGCTGTAAGCAGCGAATGCCATTCCTGTTCTGTAAGACCCCAGGTCCATCCTAGTGAGGCTCTAGGGTGTCCCTTGCAGGCTCTTGCTGCTTCTGCTGCTCTTTTTGTAGTTTTGAGTGATGCCACCAAGTCACCTGGCAGCCCCCGATATCTCCCCAGAGTTTGCTGTATGTCAGGGGTGAATAAAGGCATTTCTGGTGAGTTTCTCTCTCAGTCTTTACAGAGCTTTGCCCTCGATGAGTTGGAGCAGTGAGCAGTTTGGTATTGCTAAGGCAAAGACTGCAGTGAAGCATTTTTCATCTTGGTTGTTCTTCAGGGGCCCAGTATAGGAGACCAAGCAGAGACTTTTCATACAGAGTTTGACCGCTGAGGCAGGATCATGTGTACGTGCTCCATAGCACAGTGTGTTCAGATCCCTGCGTGGCAGATAAAAGTGCCTTCACTTCCACTTACAGTGCCTGCAGCGCTACAGCCACCACCCCAAACCTCTCCTGGGAGGTGACAGTTTCAAACAGCAGCTCGTTCTGGTGGTCAGGGTCCCTGCATTTCTCACAGATCTCTGAGCCAGCAAGCATCCTCTCTGACCTTGTGTTGTGTCACTGAGGCCTGAAGTTTGTCCGAGGGTAGGTGGTTCATATTGCTGTCCTTCTTTCTGGACTCTGTGGCATGAATGAGACCAGCTTTTAAAGGTATGCTCCTCAATTCCTCAAAATCAGGCTCCTTTATGACCTCTCAGTTGTGGAAATACAGGGCTCCCTCTCCCTATGGCAGTTTTTCCCTGTGCCAGTAACTTTACCCGTACCCCCAACGTGCGGTGTACCAATGTGTCTTGCACGGGGCAGGTGGGACATGGTCCCGCTAGAGGCAGGCAGTGAGAACCTGTAGATCTCGGCATCACCTCGCCAGCCCATAGCCCATGCCCAGGCACACGCTTTGAGTCGGTCTCCGAGCGCAGCCTGCCCACAGCCGCTGCAATCCGCCTCAGCATTCCCTTCCCAGGAACACGGAGCTTTGTGAGGCACCATTGTAATCTAACCTCTCACTGCCAGTACCTCTGCCTCTTGGGCATGCATTTATTGAAGTGTTGTGGGCCCCCTTTTTTTTTAACAATCTTGTTATTTTCTTTACATTTTCTGATATTTCCAGTGGGACTATTGAAGCCAGCGCTTTTCTTTTTCACCCTGCACTGCTGACCACCCTGACACAGTAGCCCCTGTCAAAACCGTAGCGAGTAGGAGCAGCTTTCAGGGAATGGCTGTGCAAGGGAAGAAATGGCACCATTGCCAGATGCTCCAGCGAGCAAACCGTTTGGGAGCCCTGTGATTTCTCGCTGCTGTGTAGCAGAGGCTGCTGCTGTACAAGAGGGCTCCTGACAGCACCGCAGCCATGCACTTAACTGACTTTAAAAGGGACCGAGGTGAAGTAACCCTTCTTTCTTTATTTTTTTAAATACCCTGTGGTGCCGAACTGAAATTGCAGCCAGCTTCTATTTTCAGAGGCCTCGGTAAGAGACTGTTTTTATCTGGAGATACAATGAGTGTCGCCCTGTAGCCTGCCGTTCCCATGCTGGTGCTGCCAGGCCCCATGAATGCGTGCTTTATGAGCGGCTCTTGCAGGTGTTCAGGGGGCATGTAATCACTAATGAATGGTGGGGACACACAGGAACTCCGGCGGGCTCTGGCACGGGGAGCCAGGCCAGGCTTTTTTCATCTGTGAGAAAGGAGGGGGGAAAGCACAGAGCCTTTCCTCTGCTCCCTTTGCATACTTGACTGCAGAGAGCTCTCCCAGCCTCTGCTGGGCTCGCTAGTTACCCTCTCCATTTATACCAACACAGACGTAAATTTGGCCAGAGAATTCAACGTGGGTTTTGTGGGTTTTTTTACCTCCCTCAGGGAGCTACAGCCTGCAGAAATCTTGAGCTGCTGGAGCAGGCAATGCTCCTGTCAATGTGGAATTTGCAGGAGATGGTCTGTAGGATTTGGCTCAGGATTCTGCACTTTGTGCTCCTTGTTCTCTTCGTGCCAGGGCTCATGCATAAAATAAGTAAGGAACAGCGGCTGCAGGACCAGCGCAGTCCTCGGTATAATTTGGAATGTGTGTGTGTGTTATGGATGGGGCCTATTATGCTAATGATGATTAATTTGCCATTAAGCCTGTCTGATACTTCCCCTTCTACAACCCTATGACGACCATAAAAGCTTGCATGGTAATGCAGAGGCACGGGGGGAGGTGGATTGAGTTGCACGGGCAGATTGAATTTTGGCATGCTGGGTTTTCAAATGCTTGACTTTGCATTCAAATAACACGCTCTTAACAAAGTTCTGTGTCATGTGTGAAAAAAAAACCAACCAACCAACCAAACCACAAAACAACCCCAAGCAGGGTATATTTTAAAAAGGGAAAATCTCTGCCTGCGGTTTGTTGAAGCTTCCACTTTTAACGGTTCTAACACAACAGCTCGGCCAAAGAGGGGAAATCCATCCAGGTCATTTTCTGACTCTCAGAGCTGGAGTCTTTGGATCAAGTGATTTAAGCCCTCTTGACTCCTAGGACAGCGTGGATGTGACAGACACCCAGCAGTCGCACACCATGTTTGCTCAGGGCTTGAGCCCCGCCGGCTGACCTCTCGTGCCACCGATAAGCTGCCTTTTGCTCAGGCTTTGGTCTAGGAGGGAACAATGGCTCTGCGAGCTGGGAAGCGCCAGAGCGTGCTGACACAACTGACTTTGAGCCTTTGGGCTTGGAGAACTTGAGCTCCAACTCAGCTACAGCTACTGTGAGTGGGGAGGATGCAGCCCCTGGTCCCGATGGCAGAGCCATTGGGTCTCAACGTGCCTGCAGAATTGGGTGCAGAACCTGAGTGTGAAACCAACCACCCGCCTAAGTGGTAGGATTTCCCCTGGGGCAAGCCCCAATGATTTCTGTTTATTATTACTGTTGTTATTATTTAAACATTCTCTGGAAGAGGATAGCCCCCAGGTTATGATTACTTTTATCAGTCAGTGTCAGGTTAACAGTTCTCTATAAAGCAATATATCCTTAAACTTAAAAGGAAGATGCTATTTTGGAAAAATATTCGTATTCAGGATGTGCAGCCTAAGCTAGTGTTTTTATTTGTGCTCATATTTTTCATTGCCTTTCTTTTACACCTCAAGGACACATTTATGATCTCCTCATGGTATTTCACTTCTGAGGTGATGCTGATGCCTTGAGAAAAAACAGATCTTACATTAATTTGGCCCCCAAAGCCATTAAAGTGCTTGTGGAACAGGGAAATGTGAGCACAGTTCTTGGAATCTTGGCTGTGTTTATCAGGAATTCGCCATTCCATGCTTTGTATCTGCAGTATCAATATATGCAAAGGCCTAATTCTGGGATAGCACATGTTTTCTTTAGAAATAAAGGGAGAGTCAAGCACTCCCTACCCTCCTGGAAGTAACATCTCTGAAGGATTTGTCCATTACATAAAAATCTAGGATACGGTCTGAACATGCCAGAGAAAATAAAACCTTCATCACTTTGTATATGTTTGCAAGTAGAGTTTTACCCTCCAGAGAAGGAAGTAGAGACGGCGAGGTGATCTGCCAGTAAATAAGGATAATTACTGATGGGGAACAATAACACTGTGGGCTTGCAGAGTATGTTTCATACTGGCTCTCCTAGTACTGATCCGGTGGTGGTAAGTCTCCTCAAAGGCTGAGGAAGACGGGCAGGGAAGATGCTTAATATCATCTCTAGATCGACTGGCATAGCAGGAAAGTAAATCAGCAACTACAGGTGCCTGAACATGCTTAAATCAACACGAAACACAGCTTTTTAGTCCAAAGACAGCTCTCTGGCGGGTTTTGCCATGATTGTCGAGCACTTTTCAAGCAGTGATGCAGTACCATAAAATAGGAATTACCTTGATTTACGTGAGGGAAAATGAATTGCGTAGGGGCGAGATCACCACGCCTAACCGCAGCTTTCCAGAAGTCAGGTGTTGGTTTGAGGCAATAGTCTAAGCTCAGGAGCAAGTGGAGAGATGCTTCAGGAGGCAAGTTATCCCAGCAGAGATCCTGGTGGGTTTCATCACCCTCCAGAAATGTTTGTTCCCTGTATGTAATTTTCCTGGGGTGTGAGTACCCTTCCTGAGCTCCTCGGGAGGGTGTAGTAGCTGCAGCTGGTCTAGTGCTGTAGCTGAATCCTCACCAGTTAGGAGGAGGCAGAAATACTTCTCCATGTACTCTGCAGGCTCTGCTCCACCTGGCTTGTCCATCCCAACATTGTACTACTGATTTGCGTTCAGTTTGTTATCCACTCTGCCTGCTGGGTCCTTTTCTGCAGAGCTCCTTGTCAACCTGTGGTTTATTTTTATGCTTTTGAATATTCCTGCCTATGTCCAATATCTTGTACTTATATTCCTATTGGATTTCATCCAGTTATTTCAGATGACTTCTCAATTTATCCAGATCATTTTGAAGGCTAATTCTACCCTTTATCATACTGGCAGTCTCTACCAGCTCTATGTTGTTCACAAATTTAATAAACATAATCTCTGTCAAGTTCATTACAGAAAATGTTGAACAGAAACAGGAGCATGACAACGGCTTAAGTCTGACACCCACCATGAAAAAATTTCCCCAAATCATGCTGGTTTTAGCATCAGGGAATGTAACCCCTTCATGGAAAATCACAAGCTAGCAGCTCCCCCAAACACACTTCTGCTTTGTTGTCAGATCTGTGTTTCACCTTAAAAAAAAAAGTCCTCTCCCATATGACTGAAGTATTTTGAGATTTTTAAATAGCACCTTTCCTCTTACAAGTAACGGGACCGCATATGTACTTAAGATGACATTTTCATTCATAAAGATTTTAAGGATCCATGACAACTCTCACTAACATATTTTACTACCTCCAGAGTGGGGTACAGAAGCCATTTTAATGATGCACAATTTAAAATTGCACATGATTCACTCAAGTCGTGGGTTTATAATTCTGTGGAGTTACAAAGTTCTTGTTCTGTAATCAGTTGCTTCCTAACTTGAAGTCATCTCAAATTATAGATTGCTTCTCTAACCGATGCAAAATACAGCAGCATAATATCATGATTGATGCTATAGAGAAAACTCCGTACAGTTTGCATGCTATCAAATATAATCCTGGTGCAGGTGGGAGCCTGAAGCATGGGGTAAATACAGTTGATTGGATATTTTGTCTCATTCAGGATCCTTTTCTGTGAGCACTATATGACTAAATGCATATTACATGAGGGGCCTGTTCCAAAGTCCATTGAAATGAACTGAAAGACTCCCATTTCCCTCGGCATGCTTTGGATCGGGGCAAAACCACTGTCAGGCAGACAACAGAGATGTTGTGTTTCGGCTTGAGGAGACTGCCTCTTCTAATGACAAAAACAAATGTTTTGTCCATGATGTATGGAGCTGTTAATGACAGTAATTCCTTTGAGAGCCCGATGATTTGCAAATATTGAATGTATTTCCATTTTACAAGGGAGTGGTAGAAACTGAAGTATGGAGAATGAAATGAGACGGCCAGGTCCTTAGAGAAGAGCGAGAGTTCTGACCTCTGCTGTAGCCGAAAGACGCGGGGATCCTTATCCAAGCGGCACCGTGGGCAG
>NW_010416259.1:0-5900 GCF_000710305.1 Buceros rhinoceros silvestris | reverse complement strand
CTCGGGAAATGAACGTGCTTTTCTCCACACAACCAGTGCGTGAGCCCAGCCGGGTTGCTGTTAGTCCAGCAAAGGCGCTCTGCAGAGAGCAAATCAAGACAGAAAAGGCCACGAGGGAAGGGGAATTAGTCACGTTTTGTGGGTGTCTCAAGGCTACAGATAGGGTAGACTTGGGAGCACCGTCGGCAAGCTGGAAAGTGGGTCCGTAACCTCAAGACCATCTCATTTTGCTTTAGTCCCCCCCCAGCCCGAGGCTGAGGGAGGCAGCCAAACAGGAGAGGGAGGGGTCTGCTGCTGGGACCTGGGGGCCAGGGAGAGATGCGAAGCGTTCGCATTGCGCAGGGAGTGCACAATGGGGTGTCTCGGGTTGGCAGCCAGGTCCCTGACCCCAGCCAGCCATCCCTGCTGCCTGTGACAAACCAGATTTAGATGAGTTCCTGCCCCTGCTAAATGTTCATATTTATATGTGCAACATTTCTGCTGCTTGAGCCCCTTCTTCCTCCTCCTCTCGCCTTATATAGCCATGTGAGGCATGGCTTTAAGGAGCAGGGGCAGCTTGCCAGAACCTCCAACCTCCCCTGCCAACACTGATTGCTCTCAAGAGCTGAAAATTTAGTCAGAGCTGGGGCTCTAATGTAACAATTTGCTGCATCATGAGATGCTGTGCATGTAAACGCCCAGGAAAATAAATAAATAAGGCGGTGGACATCTCGAGCAGAGTGCAGCTCTGTAGCTGGATGTGCAGCCACTCCCTTGCAGCCCTCACCGGTGAAGCAATAAAGGAAACTTTGTTCCCCCGAAAGGCGTGAGGTGTTTTTTTTTGCCCGTGCGCTGGTCTCTAGCGGTGCTCGAGACCTCCAAGAGGTCTGGGCGCAGATTGCAGTGACTTCCAACCCCGGCTCCAGCTCTCTGTGGCAGTATGGCATTATCTGCAGCTTTTCTTCTCCTGCTTTCTTTAAAAAGCCATAAACCAGCAAGTACTATTCAGTGATTAAGATTATTTGGGTTCACTTCAGTCCTGGCACGGTGCTAATAAAAAAAAAAATGCTAAAGGGTTTGTTCTCTCATTTGCAGAAGAAACTGTCTCACTATGGGAATGAACAATTAACAACATTTAAATGAGCTGAACTTGGTCCTTTTCTTCCATTGTCTTTGTGCCTTTTGTATCATCTGGAATTGGATTTTCTCTGCTCTATATTTTCCGGTGCACTAAAATGTTTTACATCAATTGCAGAGCAATCCTGAGATGTAACCCTGTCATCCCCGTGGTTCACAACACCTTGAAAAATTATGAAACCTTGTGGTTAATCACCTGGATCTTGTTGTACAATTAGAATCTCTGCTGACCGTGAGTTTTTCCCTACCATTTTTTTTCCCCTAGGAAATACAGTACAAAGATGAGGAGGGCGTTCTCTCCGATTCTGTATCTGCAGGCATTTCTACCTTCATTAATTAAAAATGATAGCAAGGAAGGCAAGCAAAAGGTTTTGATCTTTACATTGAAAATCTGTATGCAGCCTCTGCTAAAACCTTTTAGAGACAGATTTAAGCGCTCCTTTCACACAGTGCAACCTCAGTGGGCTCTTTGTATCTTAAAATCTTGTCTCCCTTCTCCAGGAGCACGGCGGAACATGATGCATTTGATCGGATACAGGGTATACTGATAGTGAAAATACCTCCCGGGGGTTTTGTCTGTGTCGTGGGTGCAGCCGTAGGTATTCCTACCAGTTTGTTTTACCTGGAGTGCAAAGGAAGGTCCTTTAGTGCTTAAGCAGTCACAGGGGACAGCGGAGGGGTGTCTTGGCTGTGCGACTTCGGGTCTGTCTCAGTCGCAGCAGGGAGCGGGAAAGGCGACTCGGTGGCATTGAGCTTGGCTGGGGGGAGCATGCCAGGGAAGGAGACGGGGAGAGGATTTAAATGTGTTTTCTGCAAACTATTAACCTACATAAAGGGGCTGGGAAGCAGGGGAAAGCACAGCCGACATGCGGCGTGGTGTGGCTTTAAGAATCGAGACTGAAACACCTTAAATGAACTCTGCAGCAGACAGCTGAAAAAAGCGCCCCGGCCCTGCTGCCGCCCGCTTCTTCATGATGTCATTTTTCAGGTGTCAGTTTGCTGGAGCAAGATTGGAACAGGCCCTGTTGCTAGGACGTGAATGGAAATACAGCTGCTGATTGGCTGATGGGGATTTCCCAGCTAGCCAATCGTGGGGGAGCAGTCGGCATACAAATGAGAAGCAGAAAAGCTGCTGGCTGGGACAATTAATGTGTTTGCAGTGTCAGAGCAAATTGTGGTGCAAAGTACTGTGCGGGTACAATTAAACCAAAAATCTTCCCCTGTGTAGGCTGGTGCTGCTGCCCTAATGGACCAGCCCTGGGTCTGAGGCAATTAGCAGCCATGCCGCCTTCTGTTTGAGTTGGCAGCTCGGAGCAGCTAGTGCAGAAAGGGAACGTTTTACACTTGCATGACACAGAAGATTCTGTAGCATTTTTATTACCTTTAGCTTGCAGAAATAGAACAAGTAGAATTTATTGCCTCTAATTTTTGTAATTATTGTCATTTAAGTCCATCATGCAAAGAGAAAAAAGTGCCAGTATGCTGCAGCGACTCCTTGTAGGAGGAAGGAGAGAGGGGAGAGCAGCTGGTGGGAAAGGTTGGTTTCCTATCCTGTACGGTCCTAGAATAAACACTGCAGCAGCGCAGCAAAACGCCAGCAGGATCTTGTGAAGGTCTTTCAGCAGAAAATATTCCTTTCTAAAGTGTAATTGCGCACAATTCTGTTATTTCAGACCCCGCTATAGAAAGCATTCTTATTTAAGTTGTTAGTAGTGCCTGCCTGACAGAGGAATAGCTAAGTAAGCAGATTTGCCTGCCTGTCATCCTTAACTCTTTGCTATCATTGCGCTCCTGCCATGCTGCTGGAGCAGAGACAGATCTCTTACATAACCGCTCGGCTTTTCCGCAGTCATCTCCCTTTCTGCAGGAGCGAGGCACCTCCTGGGTCACTGAATCCAGTCCCTTGCTTGCCAGCAGGCACGGCACTCAGTCCACCTCAGAAAGCGATGGAGCTCCCTCTCCAACCTCTGCAGGGCTACTGCCTCTTCTCCAATTCTCTTCCTCCTCGGCACTTTTCCTGGAGAGTTGTCCCAGCCTGTCCTCTCTCCATCACACACCCAGACCCACCACTGGGACATACCTATTGCCTCCCATGGCTCTGTGGTGGCACATGATCGCCCTTGGTGGCCTCCGCCACGATGCTTTTGCAGAGCTGCGCATGCCCCAGGGTGGCCCCTGGGGAGGTCAGCAGTCTCACTAACAAAATTATGAGAGTTGTGTATGGGGCGGGGGAGCTGCAATGCTGTTGGGGGCAGAAGTTGAAGGTTGGTCTCGTGACTCCCCCCGAGGAGCAGGGTCAGAGATGCGACTGCTGACTCTGCCCGTGCTGTGAGGCGGGGAGCAGTGCTTCGCGGAATGCCAGGCTCCCATCTTGTCCACTGAAACAGCAGCAGGTGACATCCAGGCTATAAGCCTCCAGTTGCTGAGGAGGCCTTGGGGCTGTAGGGTGGAAGGAGTAAGTGCCATGACCTGTCCCTCTCCCCAGCCCTGCTCCTGGGCTCTCACTGTGCAGGTGCAGCTCACATTGCCAGGAGGATGGCTTGCCCTCCAGCTCACACAGAAATCTCACTGGTCCTCAGACCACTTATGAAACAGTCCATTTTATTATACAGGCCCAGAAGCACTGAGCCTAACCTACACCAATTCCAGTTTCAGGGCACTTGCATTTGTGGCTCATGTCCAAAAGCTAAAAAAAAAAATTTTTTTCTGTGTAACCATAGCTCATCCTTAAAGCAGCCAGTTAACCATTTCAGTTCCTCTCTTTTCCCAGAGCAGAAGCTATTTTAGATGGATTTATCTCTGTTTCCCCAGAGGGTAAGTTGTACTGGGTGTTCCGTCCCTGCTGGTGTGAGGATGCGCGAGGGAAGCCGCAGGCTTGTTTTGCCCGGCTTTCCTGCCCCAGCCGGGTCACGGCCTCTGCGCATGCAGCAGCTCCCTCTTATCACATTGCGTCCGTCAGCCTGGCCACCCCTGAACAGAGCCCTCAGAGTTGCGTGGCTTGACGAAACTTTCATTCGCAAGTTCACTATGTTAAAATAAATTAATTTCCATGCAGAGGCCTTGGGGGGGAGGTGAGAAGAGGGATCACAGACATGCAAGCCAAAGCCCTGCTGCAGAATTAGGGCAAAAGTCTGGCCTTGTTTATTCTCATGTAAATCAAGAGTAAACCCAGGCAATTTTGTCATTCCCTGCTCTGACGCATTACTGTAAATCCTACTTTCGTAACTCTGTCATTATTTATGAGTATTACCACAGTGCTGCATAAGATCAGGGCAAAGCTATGCTTGGTCACGTGCATGTGCTAAGGACTACAGCTCGTCTGTTTAAGTAGAGGAGACAAAGGCAGTTGATCATCTTCATTTTACAAATAGAGGCGTAGGATTACACGACCTGCTGGAGAGGGCGCAGGAAGCCAGTGTCTGGGCTGGACAGGAAACGGGTTTCCTGTCCTGAAAACTTTTCGTAGGAGGAAAAAAGTAAATAAATCCTGTTTGACGTTTGGGCGAAGGGTTTCGAGGACAGGAAAACACCATCGGTACCTGCCCAATGCAAGTTCCAGATTTGAGCCCCTGGTTCACAGGGAGCAGATGAAGGATGTGCCCTTACAAATCCCCCTTCACTCAACAGCCTTCCCCTGGCTGGGGGGGTCACGGGTCCTCCCAGCCGCCAGTGCAGTCAGGGATTTCTGCTGTCCATGATCAATGAAGATCACTTGAGCTGGATTGATTCATCCTCATTACCTGAGCTTTTGTCTGCTACATCATGTTCAGAGCATAGAGGAGAAGATTAAAAAAAAGATTTAAGCACATCATCACCTACGAGAGCAAGGGCATTTAAAGGAAAAAACCGGTCTCAGGATGAAAGGCTATATGCCATATGTCTACCACATATATGCTACACATGTACCATATCACCTAGTTCATCACCTTCTCTGTATGAACATGGCTCAGTTGAATGCTCCCATCCCTGCCCAGGCTCTGGCTGGCCTTGCCCGTAGTCTTCGTTCACAAGCTGAGCTACTGGGAAGGGCTGCCCTTATCACTGTACCAGCTTTTCCAACTCCAAAGCGCCGGTGTGAACCACCTGCTCCTCCGAGACTGTCAGCTTGGTCGGTTGTTGTGTGCTGGGGTATTTGTTGCTGGTATTCAGGGACTTCCTCCTGTTTTGTTTGGCCGTATTATTTACCTATATTTATCTGGAGGACTTAAATCATGGAGGAGAAATGTAAATACCACACAGTAGCCTGCCTTTCACCAGTGAGGCCAGGCATGCAGTGTTCACACAATCACTGCGGCTCAGTCATCTCATGTTTCTGCATAACTCCACACCCCTCATCTGACTTTTCCATCTCAAACGCCTGTATCTGCTAAAACCAGATCAGGTAAATTTAACGCCTCAGTATCGACCCAGGAGGAGAAAAATGACTTTTTAATCTGTTGAAGACGGTGTTTTCTTCTCGAATCAGCCTGTCCCCTCCTCCTACCATCATGCAGTGCAGTAGCCAGGAAAGATGAGTGCTCAGCCCAGGTACTGCAGAGGAGCAGCCTTTGTGAGACGCAGTGTGGGGACACTGCAGGGTACTTGGGACAGCTGGGCAGGTATCTTTTAACGAAAAGAAAAGGCAATTAATTAGATTAAATAAACATACACTAGGCTTCAAAACACACAGCCAAAAAGAAAGCCGCATTCGGGTTCCTTAAATCTGAAAAGACTTTACACGTTTTGAGCCTGTAGCACCCTCGCAGACGCCCGCCCCCCTCCCGCAGATTTCACACCTTGCTGAA
>NW_010416258.1:13336-13594 GCF_000710305.1 Buceros rhinoceros silvestris | reverse complement strand
GGGAGATGGAGCACATTGGAAAAGAGGGAGATGGAGCATGTTGGTGCCCCCAGGCCTTACATGATCTCCGTGCGCCTGCAGGTGCTGCCCACGGGCCGTATCTCAATGCTCTCGTATCTCTTCGGACTGAGGTAGTCCGAAGATGTCCTGGCGCACCGACAGTTCAGGTTGCCGTTCACCTCCAGGATGGCTGAGAAAGAGAGGAGGGGGCGACTTAGAGACACGCGGCGTTACTGAGAGACGCAGGAGGTCCCCGGC
>NW_010416258.1:12911-13317 GCF_000710305.1 Buceros rhinoceros silvestris | reverse complement strand
CTCTTCGGACTGAGGGAGTCCGAAGATGTCCTGGCGCACCGACAGTTCAGGTTGCCGTTCCCCTCCAGGATGGCTGAGAAAGAGAGGAGGGGGCGACTTAGAGACACGCGGCGTTACTGAGAGACGCAGCAGCTCCCCGTCTCCTCGGGAGCCAGAGAAATGTCCCATCCCCGCTTTCAACGACCACGCTTCAGGGACGGCAGTCAGGAACCATGCATCTGCCTCTCACCCAGCCCCAGAAAGCTGAACCAGGTCCTAGCAAAGGCGGATGGTCACGTCCTCTCCTCGGCCATGAGAAAAACCCTGGGCTGACCCGCGAAGCTCACCTGCGTGGGCCGAGGGGGACATCACCAGCAGCAGCAGCAGCAGCAGCAGGGGGAGCGCGGCGGCTCCCGTCCCCCGCCCA
>NW_010416258.1:11452-12810 GCF_000710305.1 Buceros rhinoceros silvestris | reverse complement strand
GCAGCAGCAGCAGCAGCAGGTGGAGCGCGGCGGCTCCCGTCCCCAGCCCAGCCAGCGCTCGCATCCCGGCAGCAGGCTCAGCCCGGCAGAGCGACTGAGGAACCGGGCGAAGAAACAGCCCTATTTATTCGGGAGGGTCACGCTCCGACACCAGCAGCGAGAGGGGCCGTCGCCTCCGAGCGGCAGAGCGTGGAGAGCAGTGATGTAACCTCTCGGACGCCACCGCGGCCGGGTCAGGAGCTGAACGTACAACGTGATCGATTAACACCAGCCATCGGGACGAAGCGCCTGTTTGGGTTCCCCACCCACTCTTCCCCGCACCCTGCTTCTGACGAGCTGAGTCTGCACAACCGTCGCCCTTCGCTCCCTTCATCGCTTACCTCGCGACCACAAAAAAACCCCAGAATAAAACCGGGGTTTTTTTTTAATGCCCTCAGATATTTACATATTTTTTTCTTAGGGCTATAATTCCCCCGTTCTATTTTGGCTGTCTCTGACATCAGCACAAACGCCTCGCACTGCGCCGCGGACAAACAACGCCCACCTCTGCCACGCGATTCCACTCCCCGCTGTCAAATCCAGCGCCGGCAAACCCCCCGGGAAAGGCGGGGGGCACCGGTGTAAGTGGTGGGGAGGGCAGCGATTTCCCCGGAGACACGACCGGGCACCACTCACAGTGCTACAGGGGCACCAAAAAAGTTTCCAAGTGCTTCTGAAGTTGATGACTTCCAAACGATCCTGCTTTTATAGCTGGGGAAAACCGAGAGAAGCGAAAGCAACTTTCCCCGGAGCCGCGTGGGGGAGCGGATAGAGACAGGACGCACGGACGGTGCTTCACAGGTGGCTCCTCCAGCCCCAAGCAGTGCTCAGGGAGACCGTCACGGGGAGAAGCTGCCCTGGGGAGATGCGCCATGGACACACCAGGATAACTCATGAGCAAGACAGAGCAGACACAGATCTGTGGTCACTGGGCAGGGGTCCGTCTGCTCTCCGCCCCGCAGTGGGGCTACAGAAGCCGGTGTCGCTGGATGGACTTTGAGAGGTGGCCTTGGAGGGGTCCAGGGCCATCAGTTTGGCCCCCAAGGCTGGCTCAGCTCGGCGATTTCAGGCGGTGGGGTGGCACGGGAGTCACCTGGCCCCGTCTCTGCACCGCCGCGCTCGGGTGTCCCCCAGGGTGCCAGGGCAGCGTGGTGAATCCCCGCCACATCGCCCCAGAGGACGAGCGCTTGCCTGGCCGGTCCTCGAGCCGCTCCGCGCTTCTGCTTCGGGTCGGAAAGGCGGAATGCGTGTGGAGGCGGCAGGAAAGGAGGACCCGACAGAGGTACCGTAATCCCGGGGCTCCTGAATCCTCTTCGTAG
>NW_010416258.1:9709-11343 GCF_000710305.1 Buceros rhinoceros silvestris | reverse complement strand
GAGTCACCGTTTGTTTGCTGTAGCCACAGAAAGCCTCAGGCTAGTTCAGTGAGGGCAAAGATTTCCCTGAAGATACTGAAAAAGAGGTGAGGGGTGGTGAGAAGGGAGCTGGCGAGCAGAGCATGGCCAGCAGGAGAGAGCTCCTGCTTTTGGGGAGGGGGACACGGGACCCCCTCTGCCAGACAAGGGTGGAAACCCGGCACAGCGTCTCCAAACAGCCAGGGATGGAGCCAGCTATGGCAGTAACATTTCAGCATGAGACCACCAGAATTAGCCACAGCCCAGGGAAATCCGTCCAAAAGGAGGTTGCCCAAACCGCCGATCGAGCTCGCTGTCACTCCTGTTCTCGAGTGACAGGGCCCGGGGACAAGACCTCATCTGGGGCAATACCAGGGTGGTGGGATGGTCCCTTCTGCCGGAGGGGACCCAGAGCACGCGCTGAGCAGCGTGTCCGAGCATGCCACGCGGCCCCAGGGCAGGGCCCGTTGCTGGGACATCCCGTCCACCCCAGAGATGCAAATGGCACCAGGAGAAAACCCCCGGAGCGCTGGGCTGATTTGCACTTGCTGCTAGAAAAGGGCGTTGGAGAAATACCCCGGCAGCTCCGCACTTCCTCGCCCAGAGCTCTCGGTTTGCTTCAAGGATGAGTTAATCCAAAAAGAACCTCACGCGAGGCGGAGAAGCAGTGTTTTTCCTCAAAGGTGCCCCAGAGAAGCAGAGAGCTCCGTGCCGATCCGAGGCGGGAACGCAGCCCAAAGGCTTTACCGGAAAGCGGAGTCGGTGGCGCGGCCGCGGGCCCCAGCTCCATCTCCTCACATTTGCATGTGGGTGCAGGAACCGGTCTAGACGCCGCAGGTGCCGCCGAGCGAGCGCCGTTAGCGATTTGCATAGGGGCTTCGTGCGATGGCGACGCCTCACGCCCGCCCCGGCACGGGGGGCAGAGGATGAGGAGTTGAGACCGAGTCCGCAGGACGCGCCTGTCGACGTGCCCTCGCTTCTCTCGTTGTGTGGCTGGCACAGCTTCAACCCAACGTTCTCCACGTCGCTGTCGTTGGGGAGGAAGAGCTCGTGCTTTTGGCACTCGATTGATGGGTTGGGAGGAAGCAGCCCGTGTCTAATCACAACCGCTGGACCAGACCGTGCTCCCGGCACCTCCCCAGCCAGGTCTAGCCCCACAAGCCCCAGCACCTTTCCCTGGACTAGAACGAGAACGCCACAGTGCCGGTGAGGATGAGGATGCTCCAGTTCAGGAGACTAACGCAACAGAGCTAAATGAGATTGGCCGGATCGTCTGCCCATCCCATAGCTATTACTTCTGGCAGACCTAAACATGGGCTTGACCTGCTTTCTGCTGGTTCAGTGACAAGAGAGCGGCTCGTCTTTAGAAAAGCAACACCTCTTCCCTTCTAGCGCGACCATGAGAGCCAGCCACCCCGCTGGCTGGTGGCTTCACACGCGTGTAAGTGACTCATTTCCCAGCAAACGTCGCCTCGTCCCAGGCTATCTGGGTTTGACAACGCCTATGACGTTTGTCTCCGCTCTTTTCCACCCGCTCAAAGCGGTATCGACAGATCTGACGCTGCCAGGAGCTCGACATTTCCCGTCTGACCAAGCCAGCCTACTTGCAATGTTCA
>NW_010416258.1:9163-9559 GCF_000710305.1 Buceros rhinoceros silvestris | reverse complement strand
CGAGGACCAGCCTGGTTGAGCAGCCCCAAGGTGGCAGAAACAGAGAGCACTGTGGCGATCCCCGTTGCCCACAGGACCTGCTTCTCCCGGTGGGAATTGCGCAGAGGACGGGGAGCCAGCGAGGCAGGACGGGCAGCGCAACGGGCGTGGGCTGAGCCCCAGCCCTGCTCTGAAGCGATGCGCAGCTGCCTACAGCTGCTCCAGAGAGCTGGGTGTGTTTTAGTGACGTGGTCAGGGGAGAAGGTGGTGCCCAGCTCCCTCCGAGAGCCTCACTAACCCCGTCTGATGGGCATTTCTTGCCGCTCCAAGTCCCGGGCCTGCTGGCAGCGAGGCAAAGCGCCTGTAAGCGAAGCCTGGAGAACCGAAATGTGGTGGAACAGCCACAGAGTCACTCCG
>NW_010416258.1:8285-9053 GCF_000710305.1 Buceros rhinoceros silvestris | reverse complement strand
GCGCAGCTTGGATCACCGAAATGTGGTGGAAGAGCCACAGAGTCACTCCGTCCATTCACATCCACTTAACGTGTCCTCATGCTCTTTGCGCCAGGGGTGTCTCCACCTCTTCTCCTTGGGGAAGAGGTTCTCACCTCACCTCACCCACAACCCACCCACCGCAGAAGTGGTTATGTTTAAAGAAAACGACGCCAAGAGCGACTGTTCGCTAGCAGCGCGCACGGTAAGGAGGGGAAAACCAGGTCTCCACCGAGAAGGAACCGCGGTGCTGCAACACAGCCGGCTCCCGGGGAGATGAGCAGCCCTCCTCCCCCCGGAAAGCCCCTGCTCAACCGTTTCTCCTGGACGCAGCACCCCTGAATCAGCACTTCGGGCAGCGGAGCCTTGCCGAGAGGCTCTCCACGGAGGAGAAGCTCGAGCCCCGCTTCGGCAGAGGTCATCAGCCTCACAGCTACCAGAACCGACCCCGAAAGGCGTTGACTCACCGCCGGCGCAGGCCCGCAGGTTGGGGGGTGAAGGAAGGGCTGCTGGAGCTCCAGGCTGGAAGGGCAGCAAGCTCTCGCCCACCAGGTGGAAGCAGGGAGGCGGATGACAGGGCAGCAGGCAGGGAGCGAAGGAAGGTTTCGGGAGATGCTAGAAAGTGAAACCGAGAAGCACAAACCCATAGAAACCATGAGAGCTGCTTTGATCTTCCCTCAGCTTTCATCTCGGTCGTCGCTGACGAAATACACCCTGAAAACTAAGCAGCCCTAAAACATCGCTGCTGTG
>NW_010416258.1:6584-8159 GCF_000710305.1 Buceros rhinoceros silvestris | reverse complement strand
CCGACCATCCCCAAAGCCGGATTTATCAGAAAACATCCTCTGCCTTCCCTCGCTGCTCCCCACGGGAGGTGGACACACGGCTTGGAAGAAAACCACAACCACTGTCCTGCAGAAAACCTCGATTCTTCCACGCACCAACTACTTGGACAACCACAAGAAAAATGTTCTTAATTTTTAAGGTCTCTTTCCTTGCTCAAACAATACGAGAAGCAAAGTTGCCGAAGGGCTACACCGTTCGTGCTTGGCGTTAGCTCAGACGAGGAGGGCTGTGACGGGACAGACACCACGGGGTTCCCCCGCAGCTTGTTCCGTTTGTGCAACACACGCACCAACATCCAGAACAATTTTTTTTTGCCCTTCCTGTAGGAAGATGTTTAATCTGGTTGAGGCACGTGGAAGCGTGAAGATGTGGGTTTATGCCTCTCCTCACCCCGAGCCGGGGCACCCTTTTCCCTGGGGTTCATGCAACCTGTCCCCCAGGAAGCTTTGGTTGCTACCACCAGCCTGGTTTTGCCTGTCTGACGTACAGCCAGTTATGGCTGGAGCTGGAGGGGAGGCAGCAGCTGCCTCCTGGAGCACAACACCCACTTCCACACCAAACACCTGCAAAAGGCGGGATTTTTAGTGCTCCGGAAGCAAAAGGTGTTTATTCTGCCCGGCGTGATTCACGGCAGACGGACGTTGAGCCCTGCCTGGCCCGGCGTGTTTGCGAGACTCGGGGTGAATCAGCCTCGGGGAGCGGTGAAAGGTCACGGTGCGAAACACCGCTGGGGCGTTGGTGCTACCCCGAGGACTCCTCCTGGTATCAGCCCTAGGATGGTGCCTCCATCCAGCGCTCGGGGTGAGGAGAGAGGCGTCCTGCCTCCACCCCCACTGGAGATGTCAGGATCCCTCCCGACGGGGGCAAATCGAGGCGCAGGTCGGAGGACACGCTCCCAAGCCACGGGCAGCTCCACCTCCTCACAGCTCACGCCACAGCTATTCGCCCCACCCAGCTGAGAGCTCCTTGGGATATTTCCGCAGTTTCTGAGGTATTTTCGGAATCGCCGGAGCTATCAGGGCGTTCGCAGAAGCAGCAGCGCACTCACACCTCCCTCCCCCGGGTTAGTTACCGTCCCGCCTAACCTCAGACTAACCTGTGAGCGGGGAGCCCACGTTTCCGCCACGCCTATGGCAAAACCCGTCTTCAGAGGTGCAGCTACTCACAACGCGGGAGCCCACCACGCGCCTGGGAGACATCAGGAGGCCTGTGGCCAACAGACAGGACCTGAAAGGCAGAGGAGACGGTTGAAGCTGGTTGGTCTTTCCTGTGCGAGACCCCCCAGGCTGTCGCAGTCAACCCCATCTTTTAGCGCTCAAGCCCAGCAACCACTGGAGGAAGGTCTTGCTGGGAAAGCCCTGCTGCAGGAGTCGCGCTCGTGGCCGCCCACTCCATCAGCGAGCTGCTGCGCTGGGTCACGCCACCTCCGGCTGCAGGGCAATGCCCCGGGTAAACGCAATGCCTCACTTGGGGAAAAAACAACAACAACAAACCCCTCGCAGGCTGCAGGTGGAGGCACATCCAGACCCGCGGGG
>NW_010416258.1:0-6429 GCF_000710305.1 Buceros rhinoceros silvestris | reverse complement strand
CGTTGACAAAGCCTCACCTCTCCACGCTGCTCCAAACCCCGGACAGATCTGGCCGAGCATCCCACCAGCACTCCCTGACAGGGAGCGACCCTGCGCTCTTGGCTCAGGCTTGGAGCTGAGGTGACATTGCTGGTGTCCGTCTGGGTGACAACACACATGCAAAGCGAACGTGATGTCCCCTAGAGAGCATCTGCTCCAATGAAGACAGGCCAGCCCGGTTTTAATCCAGCCCACGGTAGTTTTCCCTGTTGGTTTGTTTCCAAAAACCTGCCGCTGCAGGTAAGAACCTCCTCAAGGAAGCACTGGCAAAGCTCAGGTGGGGGTGAGCTACATCAGAGCCAAGGTTTTCCCTCCGGCACAACCCTAGGACAAGGGAGAGCTGGTGGAGCTCGCCCATCCCCGACTCCACCAGAACACTGGGGCAGGTGGAGGTGTTCCACTGCTGGAAGCGTCCCCCGCCACCCTCCTCTCCTCCTCTCCCCCCCAGCCAGCTGCCTCGCCAACAGCCCGGCCACGTTTCTCAGGCAGAGGCGTGGGGTTTTCCAGCCGGGGGGGAAAGGGGCTTTGCTCAGCCAGGGAGATTTCCGCAGCCAAAAGCTGCGGCACCAAGGGTGAGGATTTAATGGCTTTTTACCCCAGTTTTGATTGGTTACGGCAACTTTCTCCTTCTAGCGTAACACCGATCATCCGCTCATGTCGGACAGAGTAGACAGCGACCATAGCTCGAGCTAACACCTTCTCACCCAATATTTTACTATTCTGTTGTAATTATTTATTATTTTCTCTCAGCTGATGCCTTCCAGGCTTACCTCCACTGCCTGCTCTCACCTTATACTACCTGTCCCCCCGCTTGAGCAAAGCCAGCGGGCTGTGGTGAAGCAGCTAGTCAGGAACAGCAGTTCCACCAGCTCCAAAGTCAGGCACTATTTCATCTATAATCCGATTTTCCCAGAAAAAGCTTTTGCACAACAGGACTTCAGAGCAAGAACTCCAAAGCTGCCAGCAGAGACGTGAAGTCAAAGTCCTGAGGTCAAGCTCAACGCTTGAAAGAGCTTGGGCCACCTTGCGGTACCCGAAAGCCCACGCCAGCCTTGACACGACGGGATTTCCAGGCAGGATTTCCCCCTCCTGAGGGTGGAAGACGGGCTGGCCCGGCACCAGGGCTGGCCTCTCCCCGTTCCTTGACAAGAACAGACACAAAGAGGGAAGACACGCCAAGCTGCAAGGTACACCGGGTCCGTCGCGCTGCTTCGAGCCACCTCCGCTGGTCCCGGCTCCCTCTTTCTGGGAGGGGAAGAGCCACGCGCAGCCCCTTACTCCGTGATGGGAACAACACCACGCCGTCACTCACAGCATTAGCAAACACAGCACTCGGTTTATTCGTGTTCTCAACTCAACAAGACTCGGAAGGTACCTGCAGCCAAAGCCCCCCCGCTTCGGGAGAGCGTCTGGGCGCAGGCTGGCAGTATGGAGTCTTGGCACGTACAGGACCGGTATCGTACAGAGTACACAATAAATTACTATCTACATGCAACATCGCTACAAAAGAGTTACGTACAATGTAAAAAAATACAGTCTCTTCTGCTCCGCTGGCCTCTTAAGTTTTTCCTGTACATTTTTTCATTTACATTTTTATATACATTCTTTGTAAACTTTTTGTATGATTGGAGAACAAATCACAGAACAGTTGTGAACTGACAGCACTGCTCTAACCGACACCTGGAGCGACCAAACAGCCTTTAGCTCGTTTGCCCCTTCGTTTCCCCTTTGGCACAACACCGTTACTCTGCGCTCGTCAGCCCTCTCACTCCCTCGCCCTGTTGGGGCAGGAACGCTCACACCTCAGTCTGTGCTTCACAAGTTCAGAAACGAAACCATGACAGCAACGACTTCATCAACTGGTCTGGTATGACTTCTCCTGCTCTAACCGCTTCACGTAAGCATGCAAACAACTCCGGGTAGGACTCGGGAACAGGAACATACCCCAAAACAACTAACAAGGGTTAAAGATTCAAAGGCAGGCAGCGAGATCTGCCACCTTGGCAAGTCTAACAGCATGGATTGACAGGTTAGAGTTCAGAGTTTAAGCACACGGAAATATACGATGCAAATTTCAGTGTAAAAATACTAAAGGAACAGGAAATTCCTCCCTGCCACGCTCTCGGAAGCCCCTCTTGGTCCACCCCCCTGCTTGACTGTCCCCACGGAGCACGTCTTTACTGACCAGAACTCCACACCTCAGTTTGGTGGAAGCCTCTCACTCCCGCTCCACTCTTCTCACTCTGAAATCGCCTCCTCTTCAGCAAGCTCCTCCCACACACCCGAGAGCTGCTCTTCAGCCCCGCGTTCCCCTCCAAGGGCCAAGCTGCCAGGCTGGAGCAGCTCATTTTGCTTAGCTCTCCTCACAGGTCCGCTGCCCCAGAGCACTGAACCGCCTCAGCGGCTTCCTGCGGGGCCTGCACGAGCTGATCCGTGAGCACAAAGGAGAAGGAAAGCCAAGGGACGGTCAGAACACAACCTGCTTCGCTCCATCCATGGGCTACACAGCCTGCAATGGGACTTGGTCTTCCCTTCCTTCAAACTACAGCAACAAAACACCCCAGGCAGGCCTTGAAAGCATTGACCGAGCAGAGCAATTCTTGCCTTGACACAGTTCACCACCTCATTTATTATTGCCAAAAGACTCTACGGCGCAGCGACCACCTCGGCCTAACGCAATCAGGAGCGACAGCCCAGAGCTTGCCACTTGGTCTTCGGTTTGAGTTCAAAGAAGAAGGCGCCTTCCAGATCACTCGGCGGAGAACTGCTGAGGCTTTCTTCTCCGCTGCTCATGTCCTCACAGGAGTCTTCACTAGAAGGAAGAGTGGGAGAGGTCATTAAAAAGCACACACCCCCCTCGAAAGCATCAAAGCGCTCCTCAGCCCACGTTCTCTTGCTTTTCTGTTCCTCATCCAGCAACCCCGATCTAAACCCTTCTCACCACCAAGGTTTAAAGAGCAAGGTCTCTTTTCCTTTCTTCTAAGGCCAAAACCCTCCCACCAGCCAGGCAGCCAGCGTTCAAGATCTCAAACCTACTTCAGGAGCCCTCAGCGCTTTGTGAGGCTCCCTGCCTCAGAGACAAGCAACGCCTTCCCCGCCCTGCCGAGCACTTCCTGACGGCCACAACGACAATGCCCCCTTTCTCCTTCCGTTTCAGACCTCTGTGAAGTCCATCAGCGTTCCTGAAGCTAGTTCCCCCCGCAAGCAGCAGTGAATAAACCTCGTTGTCCCGAGTTGCCATCAATGTTTCTGGAAAACGGGAACTCGCCGCCCAGCAAACGGTACCTACCTCTCGCTTTCGTTGAAACATCCACCCTCTGGGATCGTTGGCAACTCGGGGACGCTGTAGTAACTGTTTTGGAGATTCTGGGCTGTGCGTCTCGAAACGATCCACACCAGCTTCTTATGATCAGGCTTGCAGCACTCCGGAGAAGAATAATCTGCGAGGCATTTCGAGACCAGCTCCCTCCAGTACAGCAGCTCACTGTCACTGATCTGAAGAGGGACAGAAAGAGCCCGTTCAGCTCTGAAAGAGAAGGCCCCTCCCTCCCTCACGCAGAAACGCTGCAGGCAGATGCCTCAAGACCCATTTCGCTGCCTCTTTCAGCTGATGCCAACAAGAACCCGCTGAGATTGTGCGCTGACAGCAAGGGGCCCTTAAACGTAACAGAGTGCGTTAACGTCCCCGCCCCAGCCACCCACACACAGTCTTTACCTTCGAGTGCTTCTGAACGCGCAGAAGGATCTCAAACAGCTCCACAGATTTCAGAGTCTGGACTTCCAGAGTGAGAAGGCACAAGGCCAAGACAGACGGCTAAAAGGACAAAAAAAACACACCCAAAACCCACCACTCAACGAAACATGAACCAAAGGCTTCTGAGAAACCAGAGCAAGCCGCTTGTACTTACTTTTGCTTTAGAGCAGACGAGACGACAGTGGCAAGCTTTGAGCTGGGCTTCCAGTTTGTCGAGATTCAACAATTCTTCCCTGTAAGCACCCAAGAGACAAGCGCCTCCATCAGCGGGGCCAGGACGGGAAACCGGCCCAGCTGCCTCCTCCGCAGCCAGCACCATCCCCCCTCCCGAGACCACCCGCTCACCTTTCTTACTTTTGCTTTAGAGCAGACGAGACGACAGTGGCAAGCTTTGAGCTGGGCTTCCAGTTTGTCGAGATTCAACAATTCTTCCCTGTAAGCACCCAAGAGACAAGCGCCTCCATCAGCGGGGCCAGGACGGGAAACCGGCCCAGCTGCCTCCTCCGCAGCCAGCACCATCCCCCCTCCCGAGACCACCCGCTCACCTTTCTGAGGTATGGCAGAGTACAATAGCACGGTACAAGTGCAAGAAGGTTAAGGCAGTAGTAGCTTTAAATTCAAAGTGCAACTTTTCTGCAATGATGGTCTCCATCCGCCGCAGGTCAGAGGCGGTGCATTTGCACTGGCTGATGCGGATGATCTCGTGGGCAGAGGGAATATCGCATTCTTCTTCGATGACCCGGGCGGCCAGCTGGAAGCAACACACTCCAATGCAAGACAGATGCTTCGGTTTCACCTGAAAATAAGAGGGAGGACGGTGAATAGTTCATCCCCCACAAACAGCAGCACCACCAGCTCCCCCCATCAAGCTGAGCTGTTCTGATGGAGAGATTTGCTGATCTGATGAGCCTGTCAGCTTACAGCCCTCAAGTTTCAGCAATAAAACCACATCAGTCTGACATTGCTGAGGCACAGGAAGAAGTTCAACAGCCGAGCACCCTCTGCTGAAGCAGTTCCACATCACCACACCACAAACCAGCGGCGGTCAGAGCTGTAATACCCCACGTCTCCAAGCAGCAGTGCTCTCTCCCCCACTTTCAGAGCCTACAGGAATCCAGCCTGAGCCTGTTCTGGGCAGTCCTACCCCTCCACAGCTCCTTCCCACCTCTGCTGGTCTCTCCCACACACCAGCACAACCTCAGGGATGGGGAAGTGGTTTAAGTGCAAACTGTCTGCCATAAATCAAAGGGAAACACGCAGGGAAGGACCATCTGGTGTCAGCTCCAGTGCTAAGCTAAGCTTTAGCACAGCGCCGAGAAACAGTCTGCACACAAATGGGTTCCTTCTTCACTCCTCTAAGTCTTCCTCATCGCTGTGGTGATCAGAGGAGAGAACCCGGGCTGCTGCTTGTCTGTAGAGGTAGAGGCACTGCACTGGGGTTTGGGTTGACAAAGGGCTTCAGAAACGTTGCTGGTGTAGAAGGAGGAAATAGCCACCACTACGCCCTCCGTCACCACCTTCCCCTTCTTGTCAGAGAAGGAAGTTCACCAAAAGCTCGTGCATTCCCAGCTGACACCAGCACAGGTCCCCTCCCCTCACACACCTTCATCAGCGCCAGGAATCTGTCCAGGATGTTCACGGCCAAAACAAACGTTTCCGTCGTAAATCCGAAAAAGCTGGTCAGGCTCCAGAGATCTTCCACCTTGGCGTTCCTTTGTCTGGGACACAGGCTATTTTCACTCTACGGTGAGAAGCAAAGTCAGAATTATTCAGTGGCAGCAGAGATGGCCAACACCACTCGCTCCCCAAGTCATCTTCCACTTAGGGCGAAGCGAGGCAACTTTTGTTTTCCCTTAAAAACGAATAATTTGGGATCATGAGGCTCAGGACGCAGCCCAGGTACGCGGGCTGCAGTCTCACTGGTGCCGCACCCAGCACAACCCCATCTCCAAGCAGTTGTTTTAAGACAAGAGATCCCAAGTGCGTGGAGACACAGCGACTCCCAACCTCAGGCAACCAGAGATGACCACACTCTGCTTACTCTCCGCCTGCACGTCACTGTTTAAGCAACACCAGTTCTGCTTTCAAAACACAAGCAGACCGATTTCAGAGACTTCTGTTTGCCAAACATTACAGCTCTTTGAAATCAACTCGTAAGCAGCCCAAAGAATGTTGTTCTGCCCCAAACTCCGCAAGGAGCTCCGGTCCTTAACACGGAGCCGTCTGGGTTTTGCTGACAGGCACCGAGTGTTTGGAGGCTCATTTCCCCAGACCCGGCTACTGAATAGCTGGTCGTTCCCCCTTTTTTATTGCCTGCTTGACACCCAGTTTTCCTGCCGAGGTGTAACAGAGCGGGACGGAGCTCCTGAGACGAAAATAACGCACTTCTCTCGGTTCTGTGGTCCCTCAAAGATCAATACTAAGCGCCCTAATATTTTACTCGCCCTGTAGGTCGCGGCTCTTCGATGACGGAGCGTACGCCAATAGCTACAGATCGGATTAAAACAAAAGGCAAGCAGCGTTCACAGAGAAAACAATTATTAACTCCTCGAAGCTACCGCACCTCTCCCTTGCCGCTCGGAGGGTGTTCTGAACGAGACCCCCGCGGATCCGGTGCCTGCCCCGCGGCGGCTGCC
>NW_010416257.1:611-943 GCF_000710305.1 Buceros rhinoceros silvestris | reverse complement strand
ACAAAGGAGCCCTGCAGAGAACCAGTGGAGTCGGTCCTTCTCGGGGCGGCAGGTTTTGCAGGAGGAGACTCTTCCCTTGCACGGGGATGCTGTCCAAGGAGACTTCCCAGCATCGAGTGAGCCCTCAGCCCCTGCTTTGGTGAGTGAAGGATTCCTTCAGGATCTCCTGGAGGAAATCCTCACCCCTTTGGGCTGCGGTTGTCACCGTGTCTTGAAATAAAGTTCCCCTGTTCTCAGCTGACGGTGCTTCCATCCTGTTGAGTGTGTCCTGGGCAAGGCCAGGGCTTCCCTGCACGGCAGCTGCCAGCCGGGGCTGCGGGCAGCCGAGTTGG
>NW_010416257.1:0-221 GCF_000710305.1 Buceros rhinoceros silvestris | reverse complement strand
CAGAACTGCGCCTCTGTTACATCGCTGCTGGTGCCAAGGGCACTGCGGCAACGCTCCAGAGCTGCGGGCACAACGTGCGCGGCTGCTGCACTGGTGGGATGAGCTTTGGCTGCGTGCTGGCAGCCATGGCTCTGCACGTGCTGCTCGTGCTGCCGGCGCTGGGCTGGCCGGCGCTGGGCTCCTGGGAAAACTGCGGGTAAGTGGCCGGGGCTGCGGCAGGG
>NW_010416256.1:23162-23795 GCF_000710305.1 Buceros rhinoceros silvestris | reverse complement strand
CTGGAACTGGATTCAAGAATGCACGGATTGGGACCGAAGGCAGAAGAACAGACAAGAATCCTCCTTGGACACCGGCCATTGAAGAGGAGGAGGACTTGACCCTTCTGATCTCTCAGCTTTACACCAAATATGACATCTATGGGATGGAACACCTTGTTGGTCAGTGTAGGGTCACCTGTCCTGTCCTGTCTGCTCCTCCCCGCAGGTGCAGCCTCTAACTTACTGCACCCCCACCGTGACACACAGGATTTAGCAGTGACCTTGGTCTGCACAGGAGCCTTTCTGCACACCAGTCCCTGGCAGTGACTGTAAACATGGAGCGTTGTCGCTGCTGGAAGCAGACACTGTCTGCACAAATACACCGTTAACTCCAGACAGTGCAGTGACTTAGAGGAGACTGAGCTGGAAAGTAAAATCACTGAGCAGAGTTAGTTCTGTTCTGACTCAAACCAGGACACCAGTGAAGTTGAGTATGTTGTAAAAATATCTCTATGTGTAACCTGAGAATAGGGTAATGCTTTGACTTCTGCCATCTGTTATATAATCCACAGCGACTTTTTACTGTGACAGGAACAAAGATTGTTCTGCTGAAGAGGATACCTTGGGGGTAAGCAGGGGCAGCTTGGTAATGCT
>NW_010416256.1:11515-23032 GCF_000710305.1 Buceros rhinoceros silvestris | reverse complement strand
GATTGGTAATGCTTCTTGAATTTGTTTTGAGCCTCCTTTGGGTTTCTTTTCAAACATCCTACCTGATGTAGAATATGAGTCTGATGATTATCCCCTGAATTTGACTTGAGTTTATTCCATTTTTTACTGGAGAGTTTATTGAGAGTTTCTAAGTGGGTTTAGAGTAATTAAATCCTTACATTTAAAGTAAAAAGACTTAAAACCCTCCATGCTGTGACCTTGGTGTGTGACTGATAAATGGACTGTAGACTGATGGCTTTTTTGATAAGGAACTAAGTACCATATAAAAAAATGCTTCATGTAGTTTTTTTAAGTTCTTTGCAGGAAGTTACGAAGGAACTGCATGGAAAACTGTGGAGTGCTGTACCTGGGTTAGAAAGAATCTTAGGTATGCTGCCATAAGAGGGTAAATCAGTTTGTAGGTTAAAAAAATCTCAATCTTTTTCAGCTTTCACTCCACCTGGCGTGCCTTCCAATGTGTAAAGCCCATCTGTTCAGGAGCATTTGACATACTTTTTTTCTACTTCTCTGTTTCAGCAGTATTTCTGAATATGTGACAACACATACGGACCACTAGTAGCTTGTTTTAGCTTTCTTACAGTGACTACTCACAGCTAAGCAACACTTCCTTGATGCACTAGAAACTAATAATATGCTGTTGAACTTGTGCTTCAATTTTATTTTTTCCTGTTTTAGTAGGAAAAAAATGTAAGGTGAATAAGGCTGTTCTATCTAATACTTGTTGCTTCACATCACAGATCTGTGAACACTTCTATATGGCTCAGACAGTGAAAGAAGCAGTTGGGTAGAGGTGTTGTACAGTGCTTACAAGGGTCAGGATTGAGCAATTGCGAGTTCATTGTATTTTTGTTAGATTACTTCTAACAGGTCACTCATGGTAGGAGTGTGAGGACAGAAACAGGCATGGAGTGTGGCTAGGTGGAAGGCCAGGTGATCCTTTTGGCATCAGCTGTAGCTTGGGCTGGTTTAGGTGTTTTATTAGCCTAAATTATCAGAATATGTATCACAGTCTCTCAAAACGTTATTTCTGGAGATGACAAGAGGGGAAGCTGACCTCCTAGATAAACTGCTGTCCTTGCTTACTGTCTCAGAGTTGTCATAATCCCATATACATTCAGAAACATTTGAGGACTGCAGATATTAAAGAATATCAAAACTGGGATGTTTCTGTGCAGTAGGTAGTTGAACAGATATTCTTAGTGGAGCCCTGTCACTGCACGGTTATTGGAATTCAGATGCTGGGGGGAAAAAAAAAGGTAGACATTTGACTTGATTCTGATGACTGAAGAAATACAAATTTTGTTTTCCTCTATAGACTGGCTATCCGGGGGTATCAGTAGCATCTTCAATATCAATCTCAAAACTATTAAGATTTCTGAAGAAACTTCAAAAATTGGAGGAATTACAACAAAAATTGAAAACCAAAGATTTTATAGAGCTAATCATAATGCTTGTAAATTAGCCTAAAGATCAGTGAAAGCAGAAATTTCACTGATTTTGAGTTGCAGCTTTTGGGGCCTGGAGGGCTTTTCTAGGTTGGTTTGGCTGGAATCTAGTAACAGACAAAATGCTGAAAAAGTAAACAGCTTCATAATAAACTAGAATATTTCACTGTGTGAGAGTAAAATATGATTAAGGCTGGCTAATTAAGGAGGGGACTTAAATCTTTTTTTACTATATGTACATCATCAGTTTGGTAGGATGAGTGTAATTTGATGATAAATGTGTGGGAACAGCATTACTTATGTTTCTTTTTTGAAAAGACTGGGATATTCCACAATATATTTTTTTAAATAATCTGGGGTGATAACCATGCTTTGTTTTTTAAAACAACTTTTTTCATGTCTTTTATTATGTGAAAAAGCAGAACTACAAAGCATGTAAAATAACAGGTTTGTGTAATATTAGAGATTATAGGTACATTTTCACTCCACACTGACAAATGTCTACCTTCATTGAAGATTTAGGTATCTACATTGGATTGATTGCCTTCCATGTAGACATCTGATATTCCGTGCATTGTGTATATGGTCTTTTTATGTTGAGGGTATTTAAAGATTGTAAAGCCTGACAGCTATCTTAACTTTAACCAGCTGCAGTTTTTATTTCCATTGTTAAGGTACTTCAGTTTCCAGGTATTTGACAGCAAGAATCATTCATTCCATTATTATGGTCAAGAAATCTGTTTATTCTTACAATTCAATATTAGTTCCCTTTTGGTTTTTATGGATGTACATGTATTTTATGTATATAAACACACACAAATGTGTATACATATTTTCATGCTTTCTAGGTAAATGATAATTTGAACCTTGACCTGTCAGATGATGAGGAGCTGAGAGAACAGCTGGATATGCATTCTATCATTGTTTCCTGCATCAATGATGAACCACTCTTCACAGCAGAGCAGGTAAAGTATTCAGCAAAGACACTCTTATTGGTTTAGTATTTTCTTTTAGACTAATTATTTTTCATTCTCCTTTACTGTTCACCGTAGCTAAACTTCTTGATTGTTCTTTATTTAATGTTGTAATAATGTGTGAGAAAAGTACTATGTCATTCAGATTTTAAAAGTATTCCAGTGCTTCAGGTGAGGTTGATAGTCTAGCATCTTTGAAATCTTTGTACATTTCTTACCACAAATTAGTTAGCAATACTACTGAAGTAAATATATGTTAAGAAGCAAAAACATTTTCAGAATGTTGATGGCATTGTGGAGCTTGTAGTTTTCCAGCATGACTGTAGCCAGTAGTATCTTCATGCAGCTGTGTGGTTAGTGAGAATTCTTTGATGTTTTAGCCCAATATGAGAGCAGATCAACGGTTCTGCTACCAAGCTTTTGAATTACTTAGTGTCTAAAGGCTTCTGTTCCAAATCCATTGTACTTATCTCAAAAATGGCCCTTCTGAGTAAGGTTTAGGATCTTAAAAGAGAATGTATTTTACTATTGTTTAAATGGTTACCTGTGAACTCTGAGGAACATGGTTATGAAGGGTATGAGAGAGGATTGCTTGAACTGCCTCAGCTCTTTCTTACTGTGAGGTGGATCTCAGCACTGTCTACAGCCTTAAACCTGTACAAACTGATGTGCTATTTATGCAGCTGTTCAGTTAGTAATTTAGCCTGCGGAAGATCTCTGTGCACGGGATTTCCATTCTCACGCTTTTTGTCTGGCTTAGGCCTTTCTCCCAGGGAGGCAAATGAGCTTCAGGTTATAGTTCATAAATGTATAGTTCATCGATTAGTTCATAAAACTTCTCATCACTAGATTTTCAGGTTATTCAGAGGGGTTATTTTTTTTTTTTTTCCTTAGAGAAGTGTAGTGATATTGGGGGTGGGGAAGCAATTGATTTTGTTGTCATTTTGTTTTTGTTCAGCTGAATACTCAGGGAAGATATTCCAGCTCACTCTTTAGTTCAGTTATCTTAAGCGGAAACATGTACCTTCATGTAGTTTCAGCACGCTACTGGTTATGAGATCACCAACTTACCTTGAAAAAGTAGGATTATTCTCAGAGAGCAAGGATGGGGAGGAAATATCAGTATGATTTTGCTGATTCTCTTTCATCCAGTCTTGATAGTAGTTTTATTCAGCAGCATCTTTGCTAATTGAGGGTAAAAAAACCTCTAAGCTCTTAACATCTTTGCTTCAAATTGTAGGCTGTTTCTCTTCATGCAGGAGGGTTTTCATAAGGGTTTTCATTTTTTGAAGGTGATTGAAGAAATAGAGGAAATGATGCAGGAATCACCTGATCCAGAAGATGATGAAACGCCCACTCAATCAGATCATCTCTCTATACTTTCCCAGGAAATTCAAACACTCAAGAGATCCAGTACAAACAACAGCTATGAAGAGAGTAAGTGATGTTTATTTAGTTTTTTGCTCTTATTGTTATTGAAAATAGTTTAAAAGGAAGTTTGCCCTGTGTTTGATTTATAGCAAGTCCTTATTATGAAATATCTGCATTGAGAAATATTTTCAAAATGCTCTGAAAGAATACGCTAGACTTGGAACATATATAGAAGACTTATCTTTTTCAGCTTTCTTAGAATAAAAATAAAACTGCATAAAATTTCAAATTAAAGCAAATATACTGGTGTCTGATTCACTGGAATGAGGTCTTTTCACGGTAAAGTGCTAAGTCGATCATTTTTATTAAACTTAATTTCTGTATTTTAAAGTGAGAAACTTTCTTGAGTCCCGTACACTGTGTTTAAGATTAGCTAAAGCTCTTGAAAGTTACACAGTGTAAAGAAAATGGTGTTTCTTTCCTACAGTTTCAGTTATTGCAATGTATCTCAATATACAGTAACACAAAAATAAGGCAACTGTTGCTTTTCTTTACCCTTAAGGACCTTAGATATATTTCCTTCTCTCCCTTCCTTTCCTTTTCAAAAAGCTTAAAAGTTGAACAAGACCTTTGTATCTCCTTCTATTCAAATGAATTAATCTGTTCTTCTCTATTCAAAAGGAAAGGAGAAATTACATGTATAGTTTGATTGTAGTAGTTGAATTGTATGTAAAAGAAACCTGTGATTAACCAATTTCATGATGGAAATTTGTTTCATCTGTGTATTTGTCAAAATCAGTTATAGAAAGTGATAGGAACACAAAGAATATTTACCAGATGATCCTTCTAGCTTGGTTCCTCTTAGAAAATTTGGTGCTTTCTTTCCTGTGGTCTTGATCAGCAATATAAATTTTGTAGAAGATTCAGAAAACGGGCTGACCTTTTGTGACGTGACTTACAGTTTCTGTAAGATTTATGGAGGAGATTCCATTTTCATGGTTGGACTCTTAACTGTCTCAACACATAAATTTCAGGAATCTGAAAGCAAAGCGTATCCTGCTCAGCAGGGCTTCCTGCTTTTCTGACAATTCTGCATGTCCTGAGGTTTGGAGCTAATTGTGCTTGCTTGGTATTTCATATCATATTTATTTTGCTTTGCCTTGGGAGTTTGTCTGTGTGTTGCATCTTTATGGTTTAAAGGTAAGTCAAACAGTGCCTTGAATTACTTGGGCAGATAATTTAACTTCCTTTTTTTTTTTTTTTGGCCAGTTTCTGAGAATCTGCTTTCCCGTCTTTCAGGTCACTTATTTATGAAAAGCTCTTGCTACCTTTTTTTGTGTGCAAAGCTGCTTCAGAATTAGTCAGCATCTCTCTGAAACTGTTGCAGGGTTTACCTAGAAACTGTCTGGATTTCATAAGACAAATTAGAGGTCTTAATGTTTAGGATTGAGAGCAGGAGATCAAAACTTCTATTTGCTTTTTTCTTGGATAGGAAAAAACATGTATTAAGACAGTCCAAAATTAAAACCAATTACAGTTCAGGTTACACAGGTGAGTTCATTAGCCCACATACCTAAGATTTAATCCAAGCAGTCTTCTGCATTTCATAGAATCTTAGAACCATTTTAAGAGAATTTTTAAGACCATAGAGTCCAACTATTAACCCAGCACTGCCAGATCACCACTAATCCTTGTCCTTCAGCACCACATCTATAGGTCTTTTAAATACCTCCAGGAATAGTTACTCCACCACTTCCCTGGACAGTCTGTTCCAGTGCTTGACCACCCTTTAGGTGAAGAAATTTTCCTAATATGCAACCTAAATATCCCCTAGTGCAACTTAGAGGCCATTTTCTCTTGTCCTGTCACTTGTTACTTGGGAGAAGAGATCCCACTTCACTACAACTTCCTTTCAGGTGGTTGTAGAGAGAGATGAGTTCTCCTCTCAGCCTTCTTTTCTCTAGAGTAAACAACCCCAAGTTCCCTCTGCTGCTTCACATAAAGCTGATTCTCTAGACACCTCAGAAGCTTTGTTGCTCTTCATTGGACGTGCTCTAGCACCTCAATGTCCTTCTTGGCGAGAGGGGCCCAAAACTGGACACAGTATTCAAGGTGCGGCCTCACCAGTTCCCAGTACAAGGGGACAATGTCTTCCCTACTCCTGCTGGCCACACTATTGCTGATACAAGCCAGGATGCTGTTGACCTTCTTGGCCACCTGGGCACACTGCTGGCTCATATTCAGCTGGCTGTTGACCAACATCCCCAGGTCCTTTTCTGCTGGGCAGCTTTCCAGCCACTCTTCCCCAAGCCTGGAGCATTGCAAGGGGTTGTTGTGGTCCAAGTACAGGACCCAGCACTTGGCCTCATTGAACCTCTCCTACCACTGGCCTTGGCCCATCAATCCAGCCCATCCATATCCCTCTGTAAAGCTTCCCTGCTTATTCTCAAGCAGATTATCACACCCACCTAACTTGGTATCATCTGCAGGTGCACTTGATCCCCTCATCCAGATCATTGATAAAGATGAATTACTCAGATAACTCTTTGAGTTACTCTGACTCCATTCGTGTCCACTGAGTAGTTCCATTGTAGCCCTTTTGTAGGCTTTGATAACAATAACTGATCTATCATGAGCAAGTTAGGATTGCATTGGGATCATATGTTCCTGTTTTTGGAACAATTGTTTCTTAGGCTGTGAAGCTGATTCTTAAGTGTTGGGACTCACTGGTGCTCTCTTTAGTCTTCTTTCACATAGAGAAAACAGTGGTGCAACCTTTTTAGACTCAGCTTTTTAGACTGAGCTTTGAATGCACACATCCGTGAATGTACGTGGATCTTACTCATATTAATTTTTACCACAGGGAATACTCAGTTTCACAGGCTGTAAGGTCTGTTCTGTGACTCATGCGCACAAAGTACCAGATAATCTTGTTGCTGAATTTACCTTTTTTCCCCTACTTATGTTTGTGTTGATGTTGGTATTTGCTCTTGCACCGGAGCTGACTTTGCAAAAAAGTTATTGTAGTGTCTGCAGTGACCGTGGACACAGCCAAGATCTGTGTTTGAGGTGGTAATCTGCATGCTGCACACTTAGAATAGTTTATACAGTATAGGTGGTAGATAGTTCAAACTACTTGAAAACTAGATCCTTAAGAATAAGCTGTGGTACAGTGTTTGAACAGATCAAAGCAACTCTAAAAGCTAGCTCCTTGCCAGAGAATTTCTCTAACAGTTTTCATTGCTTTTTATTTAGTAAGTGACAAGGAGCTTTCTCCAATCAGTTTTCCCTGCTGTCATGTAAGAGAGGAAAAATCACGTTTCACCTATTACCTTTAATACTTCTAAGAGCTATACTTTTTTTTGTAGTCTGTGGCCATTCTTGTATTTTTCAACATTTCCGTAGGCACTTTCCCATAATAGTTTTTTTAGACATGATGTTTACTAGACTAATTAAGTGTAACCAAATAATTATAAATATTTATGCAGTGTCCTTAAACAGGTCATACCCTTCGGTGTAATCAGCACTAGCCATTTCTCAAATGCCAATGAAAACTATGTTCTTCAGCATAGCAACTGCTGGGACTTAACTAGCTACCTAGGAGTCTGACACATTCCCACAGCTGGGAATGGAAAGCATTCCCCGGAGAACATGCCCACTTTTAGCCCAAGCAAACCTCAGAACATTCTTCTTGGTCATAATTTCACTCCCTAACACATGACCCAGTACTATCTTTAAAATGCAAACCTGGAGGGGTTTTTTGGTTTGTTTCCAAATTGACGTTACAGGCTTCTGATTTAACTTTGACCAGTTTCTCAAAACTATTAGTGCTTATTTTTGATTGAAATGATCCTGTCAGCTCTTTTTGATCTAGGTCTTTGTTTCAGTCAATACGAGGCCATGCTTTTGACTAAAATCCCCGGAGAAAGAAAATGTGGATGATTTTGTTTATTTGCATGTAAAAATATTATCATAAAAGCTTGGCGCAAGCTTTTATTAATATGCATGCATACCTTAGCAATATCATCAAGATTCCCTCACTCATAGTTTCTGTATTACAGTAGGTGAAAAATCCAAGGATTCCAGAAATGCCTGAGTGTTGATTGTTGTGTCAGAATATATGGAGACCTTTTAATTTGAACAGTAAATGTAGGTGGGAAGTAATAGTTAACAGAGGTGTCAAAAGTTCAGTGCTTACTTCAGCTTCCTTAACTATAACATGTTCTTCATATTTGCAGATTGTCTCAGATTTCTCAGAAATAAGAAGAAATTTAACAATCTTGTTGCTAAGGTAGTTGCCTCTGTGATGCATTTATTCTTCTAGGAATATTGTTTTATTCTATGTAGTTTTAGAATTTAATTCTTTGTTTTGAAAAATTTCAGAGCACTTTTTTCTTGTAATACCCCAAAGTATTCTCACGCTTAAAATCTTGACGGATTACTTTTTATATGAACTATTTGTAGGAGTTAAAAGATTGTCTGTTGCTGAGTTAAATGAACTGCTAGAAGAAATCGAGACAGCGATTAAGGATTATTCTGAGGAACTGGTGCAGCAGCTGGCTCTACGAGATGAGTTGGAATTTGAGAAGGAAGTGAAAAACAGTTTCATTTCTGTCCTCATTGAAGTACAAAACAAACAGAGAGAACACAAAGAAACAGCAAAGAAGAAAAAGAAGCTGAAAAATGGTAGTCCTCAGAATGGCAAACAGGAAAGAGGTCATATGCCTGGAACAGTAAGAAAATTTTTGTAACTATTTCTACGTTCAAAAATTCTTTTTTTGTTGTTTTTTTTTATGGGAAGTAGTTGTCCTAGATTGTATCAAGATACCTAGTACACCTGCTTTCATGCCTTCAGTTGCAGCCAAAGCTTAGGCGTTTCCTGTTGTTGAGATTAGTGTTTTCACAAGGTCTTATAACGTTTTATTCTACTCTTTTTTTTTTTTTAATTGTTTGCAAATTAGCCTGGAACCAGCATATCTTTGCAAAAAATACTGTTGTTGGATGTTCTGCTGTGTGTTCTGTCATCAGGAGGCAAGCTCATTTATCTGTTCAGTTTCACTGTGAATTTTAGTGTGTGTGTACCACTGTTAGTCTTGCAGGAAATTCAGTACTATTGTTGGTGGAGTTGTACAGATACTTATTGATCATGTTAGTTTTTAGCTAAGACAAAAGTAAAAGTCTGACTCTGGATCTCTTGAAACTTGTGGAAGAGTTGCTACATTGAATGAGAGACAAGGGTGAGGCCAAAGGGGAGTGCAGGTGTACAGGGAGGAGATAGTTTGGTTTATTTTTTACTGGACACAACAACAAAAAGAAAAATGTCTTTCAAACAGAATTTTTGAATAATGGGGGACAGAGAATGAAAGAAATGAGATTATTATCTTGTCAGTACCATTTTTTCTTTCTTATCTGTCTAGTAGAATTTTAAATTACTTAAGAGGGATATTAATATTAGAATTTCTTAGTGTCTCTTACAGGTTGTAGAAAGTGTGGTTAATGTATTGTAGATCTTGGCTAAGTCCCAGAAAGAACACTTTCGTTTGACATCAGAAGGTTTTGGGGGTTTGTTTTTCAAACAGAAGGAATAAACAATGGTAATGAAACATTAATTCTTCAGAATCTATTTCTAAACTTATAAGATACCTGCGATATAACCCACTTGGACTTCTGATCTTGTCACTCTAATGAAAAGTGTTTTAATGGAACTCTAAGAAAGTGTATGTCTTGAAAACAATACAGAATTGCCATCCCTTTGCAGGAGCACAGTGAAAAACTCAAATATACTCCTTTTTGATTCTCAGTCATAGAAATACAAAAAGTGGTGTTCTAGCTAGAAAGAAAAATAGTTACTTGTTTGAAATTTGAGTCACGTGATTCATAATCTATTCTGGTTCATTTCAAGTTTAGAGACTTGAATGATGCTTTCAAGTGTAACTGTATGTGGTCCCAGTATAAGACATTTTCCTATTTGGTTGCTTCAAGATCTAGATGTGACAGATTGGTTTCTGAGAGGGGTTGAACAAACTGGCTTCCAAATAAGACTGTAGGCTGCATATGTGCAGTTCCTTCAAAAACAGCTTTCACTATCACCAAGTACAGATTTGAGAGTCTTATCCCAGGAAGAGGTGCAAGCTTCCTTCCTTCAACACACCTTTTTTTTTTTTTTTTCCTTCTCTCTGGAAGTAGTGAGAATCTGCATACAGATACAAGTACCTTTGTCAACAGAGAGTTTCTGTTAATAAACAATGTATAAATTAATAATTTTATTAACCAAAACTATAATGAAGTCTCACTTTAATAAAAAATTTGCAAGTAGGATTAAATTTTCATACTCTCAGAAAATCAGTTCTCCTGTAGGTATTATAATTGAATTTTACTAGATAGAGGTTTTAATGATGTGTCCTTGAGACAGTTTTTGCCTAAATCACTTTCTTAGAATTCTGAAACTTTTACCTTTCTCACAAGGGTAAACTGAGGAGTAATTAAAAATAGTCAGGGCTTGAAGATTCCAATTCCTTTAAGAAGGATATCTTTAAAGTGTTAAGATGGCTTTGGCAACATCTATGTCTGTTTACTGGCCTCGCTGTGCTTTAGAAAGCAAATGAATACTGTATTCCAGCACCTTTCCAGCACTTTTTTACTTACTCCCACAAGTAAATACATTCAGATAACCGTGCTGAGGTGTGCACATTGTACCGACCTGTGCCAGCAACTTGACAGTTTCTTCTTTTTATGATGTTCTCAGTTGCTGATTTTTATATCATTCTAAAAATCAAAGTAATTTTGGAATTTTTTTTTACTTGTCTGCTCCAGCAAGCAAAAAGAATTGCAAAGTTCAAGAAAAAAACTATTGTTGGATTATATATTAATTTTTCTTTACTTCTATTCCATGTAACAGAGCTTGAAATTAATATGGTTACATTATTAACTGATTTTGTTTATTATATCATACTACAGAAAAATATGAAATATTAACTGTTGCTTCAGCTGTGGAAAAGGAAGCATGAAAGCATAAAGCATTTTAAAGAGGTAGAGCTGCAAATGACTGCAGTGAACAATGTTTCTGAAAAATTGTTAACGGCAACGTCTCTAAAAGTGTATTGCTCAAACAAATTTTAAAGGAGATTGTACTGTCAACTAAGTGTCAAATACACTTCAATAAATAGTGTCAAATACTGTCAATAAATAGTGTCAAAACCACTAGTTTTTTACATTTCATAATGAAGCAGCCTTAAAAGGCAAGTCTTGCTATGGTTGGGTCTGCAGTGTGAAGTTTTTGTTTGATTAAATTTTGATGTAGTTATACTGCTTATCTGCCATTAAAAGGTTTGCTTCTTAATTATAAAAATACAGTGAATGAAAAAATAGAAATGTGCTGAAATACATCTTAGAGCTTGTCTTTGTCATTCGTCTTTTATAGTCTTGATAAATGCTGACTAATAGTCTCCTGAACTTTTCTCTGTCCCTTTTTTCTTTCTGCTATTTTCACTACTTTTAGCGCTTCAGCATGGAAGGGATCTCAAATGTCATACAGAATGGCTTCCGCCACACATTTGGAAACTCGGGTGGAGAGAAACAGGTGCTGGGCTATCTTCTTTCTTTTCCTCATTCTTTACCTGCCTGCACTTTCCGTAGGAGCTGAGATCTTGAAAATTGACAGAAGTTGAAGATAAATGCTGAGACAGCATAAAATAAGGCAGTTGGCA
>NW_010416256.1:0-11417 GCF_000710305.1 Buceros rhinoceros silvestris | reverse complement strand
CTTTCCCTGCTTCAGGGCTCTGATAAGCCTACATTCTCCTTCTCTCAACAGCTCGAGGCAGTCAGGACCTGATATCCTGATGCACTGAAATAATAACCCTTATTTCTTACCCCAGACTAAAAGTCTGTTTTGGCATAATGCATGCTTTAAATACATTGCATGTCTTTAAAAATCTAATATCCAATCAAAGAATATTTATCAGGTTAGACATAGCATTTAAGCCTTCAACATTAAGGACTTGGGTAATATCTCCAACTGAAAACAGCTTTTGTTTTCTTTGAATGTTCAGAGCTGATATATCTCGAAAAGACTAGCATCTGGAAAATGCGTGGACTCTGTTGTATGCCTTTTTGCCTTCAAAAATGACATGATGTTAAAAGCAGCCAAATGTGTGCAGTGCAGATTACTGATACAAAATACATAAGCCATAGGCAAGTTTATGTGTTTTTACTGACTATTCAAATGTTGAAATACCCACATGGGGACCCAGCTTCAGTGAATATTACTGTTAGGTGTTATACCTAAGTAGCAAGATTATTATTATTTATTTCAAAGTACTACTTGTTTGTTTCAGAGCTGCAGCATGTGTTTTATTAAAAGCATTCTGCATTGTGAAAAATTGTTAATGCTTATGCTGTCGTTTATGCTTTTGGCACACATGACAAAATATTGGTATTTCACATTACCCACCCTTTATAGTTTATGCCGTTGTGTCAGATGGGGTTTTTTTTTACTTTTTTCCCCTGCTGAGAGGTCCATTGAGGCAGTAGACTGCCATGTAGTTTAGAAGACATGGTTGTTTAGGCTTTTGTCTGGAAGAAGACTTGAGTATCCTGCAGAGGAGTTCAGGAGGTAAAACAACTCCTCTCAAGTCATTCCTGAATCCTGAGGTTAAAAGTCATGGACTTACCCTCTTTCTCTAGCAAGATGTATATACAAGAGTTCATGAATACTTAGACCCAGCTATTTGTCCCCAGCTTTGGGGATCTTGAATGCATGCGTAGAGCTTTCCTAAGATAGCTTTTATCACTCTATACTATCTTAATATGGGTAAAGCAATAGCTGTGGGTTTTTTGGTTTTTTTTCTTTGCTATCTTTCCCATTTAATAATAAATTACAGGTAGTTACCTGTTTCTTTAGCTATTTTAAATATAAGGTATTTTCATGAAGTGACTATATGTAACTATGCAGCTCCTCTTACTTTTGGCTATAAGATTTCTTTTTTATGCATTTTTATGCATATTCAAATGTATCTTTTCTTCTTTGCCTCCTAACTTTCTAGATGTAAGTAGCACAATTGTATATTAACAATAACACCGGATAACTCTTCCAGTCATTTTTTGAGTTAGTTTACTAATGTTATTTTTCATGTTGATCATACTTGTCCCCTGATTTATCTTCTATTGTATCCTTGTTAGTAGGGTTATGGGGTTTTTTTCTCTTCCTCTGTCTTAAAGTAAATCTTGGAACTAACAAGAAGTTAAAATGAGAAATAGGGGATGAAGGTAGGAAAGATACCTGCTCTTTTCTGCTTCAGCCCTGAAAATCCATTTTTCTGTGGCATTCAGGGGTTTTTTGGTGGTTTTGTTTGTTATATGACCAAACCCTGGCCCCGCTTTTAAAATATTGGTGTCACCTTCTTGCAGCAAGTTGCAAAGTGAAAAAAGTGTGAGATATTCAGTTGCTTAGTGTTGGTCTTGGAATATTCAAGTGTTTTTTCAGGGTGTATTGTCATTATAAACTAACATTCAGGTCGTTTCTGCTAGCAGAGAGGAGTTAGTTATCGATTTGGACTTGTGCTCAAAAAAAAAAATGCAAGGACAGACAGGTTTTAATAAACCTTAGAAGGCAGAAGTTCATACACATGAAGTCACACCATAAGTTTATGGCAGGCTTCTACAGTTGTTTCAGAACTCTTTTGAGTCTTTAATGGTATTTACCACCACCTTTACTATTTTCTGAGTGGTATTACTCTGATAGAGGGTACTTCCCTTTTTACAATTTTAGACCTTCTGTTTGTCTGTGTGTTTGAGGCATAAGTGAAAATTGCTTGGAATTTTTCAATGTTTACAATGTTTCAGTGGGAGCTCCCCATTCCTACCTGATAATACAGTTAGAAAAAAAACGACATCAACTGCATAGGAGCCATTGAAATGTTGGTTGCTCTTTCTGTGATCATACTTCCAGGAGAAAATTCAAGATAGTACTCTTCATTTTGTTTTTAGGGATATTGAACACTTCCTGTGGATAATTACAAATTGCAGTGAGAACTTCCGCTTACCATTATTGTCAAATCTGCTTCAAAGATTTAGGGGTCACCATAGACTTAACACTTGGTTGTGTCAGTAAACTACAGTTCAGTCTTTTTTTCCTTTTGTGTGTCAATTTTTCCATTTCATAACATGTTATCCTTCACACAGTAGTTCAGGGAATAACTTTTTACAGTGCTAATATAGAGACATTGTTACAGCAGCGAAGTATTGATGAGAAAATATGATTTCTGGAAACTAAGAAATTTCTTTTTTCCAGTTATTGCTAGTAGAGAGGAAAATTGGAAGCTGGAGTTTACAGAGGGAGGACAGGGAATATTGGTATTTGGTCCAGTAAAACATGACAATAGATTACTAGGACAAGCGTAGAATACCACTTAGTTCTGAAGGCTGGAAATGACAGCCTGAGATCTGATTTCTGAGTTAGTAGATCTACTTTCACCTCTGAGATTGGCAGGTATAATAGCCTTCTATTTAGCTATTCCTTCCAGTAATTTTAGTAAGAGTATGGTTCTCTAATGATACCTGTTGGTTACATCTGCTGGAAAAGAAATTGAAAACTCTTTCCTAGGGAGCATTGCATACTTTCCTCTGCTGTGCTAAGCGGAGTGTGCTTAGAGTCTGTTTGGCTTTTAGACAGAGGATATGGTTGAGCTTGAGGTGCATGATCCTGCTCTAAACATGACAATGGTTGTAACTGCATTTGGCAACACTAAATCTCCTTCTGCAAAGTGAACCTCTTCACATTCCATCAAGAATTTGAAAATAAATCTTGGTTGCACTGCAGGTATGAAAATCCTGGAAGATTTGAGAAAATAGTTTTCCTTTTTTTTTTTTAAAGGTGATAAGAATGAAAGATTTCGGTAAAGTTCAGTAAATAGAACAAAACAGAGTTTATTTGAAACAATCTGTTAGCACATTTGACTATTAAAACTGCTAATTTAAATTAAAATCTAAATGTGGGGTCTTATGTTTAATTAGGCTTCCTTTGTTTATTTTAGTGGAAGTGTATGATGTCAGAAGGCAAAAGTTGTCGGTTTTGATTTTCATCTAACTGTGGTCAGCCTAATTTTCTGTGCACAGAGGAGCACAGATCACCTTTGGAGCAGTGACACGGCAATGCTCTTTGATCTGTCAAAACCCTTGGAATGTTTCATATTCTCAGTAAGAGTTAACCAGTCACTGAGAAAATCCTGCAGTTGTTTTGAGGTCATTCAAACACAGCATATGCTAAGTTTGAAGGGTTTTTTTATTATTCCAAATACTTGTGTCTGTGTGTTAGCTCACACGTACAAACCTGAACGCCTTACTTCAGGCACCCCCACAGCCTCTATCAGTTGTGTGCTGTAATCCTTTAAAAAGCTGACTGTTGTCAGTTTCCCACGTTACTTGAAGCAGACATCAGTATTTACCTGGAGAGAATTCTTTTTTTTTTTTTTAAATGTACTTCCTGGGAAGAAAGAATTGCTTTCCGATTTTGGATACAACTGGTTACACTCGTATTTATACTTGTTTTTTTTTCAAGAACAAGTTTGAATATGGTTCATGTACATTTGTAGTGGTGTTTGAGGGGAGGTGGTGGGAAGGTTGTTCTTCCAGCTCTTATTTGGTTGTAAGAAGTACTTCGAATTCATGAAGGACTTCGAATTCATGAAGTACTTCGAATTCATGAAGGACATGTCAAGTAACTCTGTTTTTCATTTGACAGTATTTAACAACCGTCATTCCTTACGAGAAGAAAAATGGACCCCCATCTGTTGAAGATCTTCAAACTTTAACTAAAAGTGAGCATATGAAGTTCCCCCCTGATCCTTTCTTTGTATTTCCAAATGAATCCACACAGTTATCTCTTCCCTATGGTGTGCATGTAAAATTTGGTGGTTTTTAACCATGCAGTTTGGCTAGTTTTTACTTCTTTTCCAAGCCTTCACAGTGTGTTTGTTTTCTGTAGCTATTCTCTGAAACCCTGAAGGCTAGAAACTTGTGTCTATCAGAAAGTAAATGTTCACACAGTATTTCAAGAGGTGGGCCTTACGGAAAATACTGCATGTCAGGGAATTCAGCAATACTGTCTTAGAGTACCTGGTATACCCCTGATTGTTTAAACTTGCGGTGCTTTGTTGTGGCTATTGTAAGGACTCGAAAATTGGGATGGATGTCGGGACACTTACAAGTAGTTGTATAATGTTTGCAGTTGATTGGCTTTAAAATAGCCTGGTTCTCTCTGTTCTGGTTTTTTGTTGTTAAACATTTTTAGTAATTAAGAAGTATAACCAAACAGAGTTTTTTAAGTGCTTTAATACCCCTTTCTTTACATCTTTTTAGGCCAGATCCTCAAAATTATTTGTAAGTTCTAAGTCCTCTAGTTTGTTTAATTTTTTATTCTAATTTGCATGAAAAATAAGGTTGTATTTTTTAGAAAAAATAATTGCTAAGGTGGTTAAATACAGCAGAGCATCTCTAGGAGTCAGTAGCATCTCTTTCATTTAAGGGTATATAGGAACAGTTTAAAAATAGATGGTAGAGGGCATCAATGTATTTGATCAGATCTCAGTGCAGGGCTTTGGATCAAACTCTGTGCTTTCCAGCAGCACAGGTCTGTGATTCCACAGGTGGCTGAGGAATGGTACAAGGCACATTGGTTGTTTCCTGGAAAGAGAAAATAAATGTTATACACGTTCTGGAGTAAATTAAATGTTCGAGCAGGAATTAAATTCCCTTTATTTTTCTGCAGTAGGCACCCTTAGGTGGTAATTCATACTAATTTTGTGACAAGTGGATTTTTCATTTTATATTTAGTCCAGCAGAAAAATTTTAACCCCTTGCCATATTTAAATTCCACTTGAAAATATTCTAAAAAAATCAGTATTAAGCACAGAGGGGTTAAAGCCTCCTGAAAACGTTTTGTTTGTTTGACGGTTTATTAACAAAATGTCTTGTACAAGTGCACTGTAAAGAGTATTAACAGTATTGCCTTCTGTGGGCTGCGTGGAACTCGATCCTGTGACTCAGTTGCAGATTTCAGACTCACTCTCTCTGCTGTTTTTAAGGCAGACAACAGAGCAGGTGTTTGGGGTTGTTTGGTTGTCTTTACTCTCAAAGCTATGTAGTATTCTGAAGCTATGAACGCTGATGTCTTACTTCAACATGAAAATTGAAATAAAACACTTGCTGTATTTTGAGTTCAGAGTCTCACATAAAGAATTTGGAGTTTATTAAATACTGCTATTCATTATAATTCTGTGCTTTTGATTCCTTCAGTCACGTCCAGAGGACTTTAGAAAGGATTGTTGCTGGATTTCTTTATGGAGTAGCAGACAAGTTTATATGTGTCAAGTTGAGCTAGTCCAAACAGTTTTCCTTCTCAGAAATATGCAAGGATGGACAATTTTGACTTGATATCAAGTCACAAAAATGACATTTTGACATTATTCTAAATTAATGCCAAGTTCAGTCATGTATTTAAGATTTTTCTAAGCTACAGCTGCTAACATCACCATTTCAGGGAAAAAAAAAAAATTAATGTTTTGATCAGACCATTCACAGCAAAGTAGCTCCAGGAAAGTGTCATTATTCTATGATTTGAAATGAAAATCAAGGAAATAAATTAAGCAATGGAGCATACTTTTGCCTAAGATTTCCAATCCTCCAGTACTTGTTAGGAGATTTTCATTTTGAATGTGGTGACTTTATTTTGGAGATTTTTTTTTTTTAATGGGAAGAGGTGGTCTTTTTCTGTTGTTACGACTGATAACATTTTACTGTAGTAATTAACCACATTAAAATGGATCTCTTGCATCCATCTACTGTGGAGTTCTGTGAGAATTTCACAAGTGAAAGGTGGAGGTACAATGTCTCATGGTATCTTCTCATCTTCCATTTAAAAGTTTTCTGGTAGTAATATCCCTATGAGTAGTTGAAACAGCTCCATGACATTTCTTTTGAGAGTGTTGTCCTTAACTTATGACTAAATATCTGAATTTTTTTTTCATATTTTAGTCCTGCATGCCATGAAGGAGGATAGCGAGAAAGTGCCAAGCTTGTTAACAGACTATATTTTAAAGGGTGAGTATGGTTTTTAGCAGGGTTTTTTTTTATTCTAAATTAATGTACATTCAAGGTGTATTTGAAGAGTAGTCCTACAGCATTTATGAATTATTTTGCCCTCTTATCACACCCAGCTCTCATTTATATTCTGTTGTATTATGTCCGAGGTTTCTAAGCATACAGTGCATAAATAAAACATTTTTATTTTGTCTGTGATTGTATAATACAGTATAATAGTATAATGTAGTATAGCAAAGTATTTGGTCTGTATTCAAATACATGTATGTGTGTGTGTGTATGTATGTATGTTTGAGGTTAGCCAATATGACACCCATATACAAGAAGGGCCACAAGGAGGATCCACAGAACTGCAGGTCAGTCTGACCGTGGTGCCAAGGAAGGTTATCAGGCAGATTATCTTGAGTGCCACCAAGCAGCACACACAGGACAACCAGGCAATCGCCCAGTCAGCATGAGTTTATGAAAGGCAGGTCCTGCTTGACTGTTAACCTGATCTCCTTCTGTGACAAGGTGACTCACTTGGTGGAGGAGGGAAGAGCTGTGGATGTTGTCTACCTAGACTTCAGTAAAGCTTCTGTTGCCATTTCCCGCAGCATTCTTCTGCTGAAACTGGCTGCTCGTGCTTTGATGACTATACTCTGATGGATAAAAAACTGGCTGGGTGACCAGACCCAAAAAGTTGAAGTAAATGGAACTAAACTCAGTTGGTGGCCAGTCAAACAAGTGGTGTTCCCAGGGCTCAGTATTGGGGCCTATTCTCTTTAACGTCTTGATCAATCATCTGGATGAGGGGATTGAGTGCACTCTCAGTAACTTTGCAGATGGCTCTAAGTTGGATGGGTGTGACGATCTGCTTGAGGGTAGGGAGACTCTACAGAGGGATCTGAACAGACTGGATTGATTGGGCAAGGCCAATGGTAGGAGAGGTTCAACAAGGCCAAGTGCCAGGTCCTGTACTTGGGTCACAACAACCCCCTGCATTGCTCCAGGCTTGGGGAAGAGTGGCTGGAAAGCTGCCCAGCGGAAAAGGACCTAGTCGGCAGCTGAATACAAGCCAGTAGTGTTCCCAGGTGGCCAAGAAGGTCAACAGCATCCTGGCTTGTATCAGCAATAGTGTGGCCAGCAGGAGTAGGGAAGAGATTGTCCCCTTGTACTGGGCACTGGTGAGGCCACACCTTGAATACGGTGTCCAGTTTTGGGCCCCTCACTGCAAAGATGGCATTGAGGTGCTGGACCATCTCCAAAGAAGGGCAGCAAAGCCAGTGAGGGGTCTCTGTGGAGTTGTGTTGTCTGTCTCTTCAGCCTCACAAATAATAACTGCCGACTTCAACCCTTCGAAATAAAGAAGCGTTTTGAGAATAACTGAATTTCACAAATACTGTAAGGAGCTGCATCTAGGTGGGAGGAGGACTTTCTATTGAGCAAGTTTCTATTGAGCTAAAGGCTATTAGCTTTCAAAAGCTGACATCCAGTAGGCCGGCCAGGTAGCTTTTATGTATTCATGTACTGGTGAATGCTCTTACCATAACCTCTATCGCTCTGGAGGCATGAGGACAGAGGAGCAACATGGTGAGGGCCTGCTGGGATGGATTTCATAGCAAATTTAAACTAGAAGCTGAGGGGGGCATTGTCAGAAGGGGAATTACATAGTTTTGGTGTTATGGAGTTAAGGAGAAATACCTGAGGAAGCCTGCTGGAAGCGAGGGTTCCTTAATTTAGCTACTTCGAGAACAAATTGATATATGTGAAATGTTGGCTTGTAGGTATGCACGGAATCAAGGTATTAGGGATCAATTGTTTGGTATCACGTCTAGACACAGTATTTCAAGATTACTAGCTTTTACTTCAATTTTTTTACAAAATTTGAAGATATAACTTCATGTACAGGGATAATTTTTTAATATAATGTACTACCAGCATGATTCACAAACCGAATAAATCATTCTCTGTACCCCTGCAAGGAACCCATGTAGGTATAAAAATTGTGATGTTCTTAAAACATAACTATTACATATAACTATATCTGTGCATTTATATCTGAAACAAATGCTTTTGAAACCAGGTGTGTCCTTACAGTAACCTGTTCTAAGATGTATTTATTGCTAAGCTTTATGTTATTTTCCAGTTGTCCTTAAACAGTAATTGTGGCATAAAATACAGTGCTGAAATAACTGTGCTTTACACTACTACTGAGTAAAATGCATGAAATACGGTGTTATTTTCTTTTAATGTAGATGACATGAAAGCAGACTCTTTTTCAGTCTCAGCTGGTTTTGCCTATTTCATATCTAATCTTTCAACCTTCTCGTAAAGGCTTAAAAAACCCCTAGTTTTTTGTTTTAATAAATCAAGAATTTATGCCACTTTCTATCTTTAAATTATTCAAGTATTTCAGATAAAAAGCGTATTTGTTTTCTTGCCTTTGAAGTTTTTAACTGTTACACCTGACTTCTTTATTTGCTTTTGTGTTGTGCTAGCATTGGTTTGAAAGCTGGATTGCTCTGAGGTTTGTGTCCTAACATGTGAAACAGGAATGAGACGCGTGAAGGACATGTCTTATCTTCCCACTGTGTGATTCAAGTACATGCACCAGAATTAGAAAGTAGAGTTAGAATCTCAAATTGTCAGTGTATATTTTTAAAATATAACTGCATGCGTCACCTTTTATTTAATGCTCTGTTTTCTAATACATCACCTCAAAAAGCACTGTTTAAGACATGACCTTTAGTTAACTCATTTCTGGATAATATTAGTTAAAGATGGTGGGTTGTGTCACTTAATTATCTTTTGAGAAAAGGATAATCTCTTAATTGCCAGTTTCAATTGGTTTCTAGATTTTACCGTGTTACTACTAGGGTAGACTCCAACATTTAAGTATCTTAGTACATACCACACATTTTTATACAGACTGACTTCACTGATGTTTATCAAGATGAATTTGTGGTTCTCTTGCAGTTCTGTGTCCTACATGAAGAGGGCTGCCTATCAGAATTAGCCACGGTCCTTCCTGTGATGAGAAGCTTTCGTGGATATAAATCATAGTATTTTTTCATTTGGCACTACACCTAAACCAGTACCCATTTACCTCCTCTGTGTGTGCGTGGATTTTCTAATCCTACAGTAAGTCTCCTGGGCATGACAACTCATCCATTTTAACTTAATAGTGCAATGAACTGGAGCAGGGAACAAACATTGTACAGTTTTCCTCGCATTGTTCTGGCTTTTTAAAGTCTATTTTTACATTGTATAGCATGTAGTAAATCCTCCTGCACACTTTGTTGTTGGAAGGAGAAGTAAACTTTAAATAGTGTAAATAAAATAAGCCTAGTTTTAAGGAATCCATATTTTAAAGCATCCTTAGTTCCTGTAGCAAAGATGCAAAAAGAATCATAGTCAGGTTTGCACTAAAAGATTCAAGTGAGTTCTCCGGAAGGTGCTCCAAAAGAGTGATAGTGGAAGTCTGCATTCGACACTTCTTTTAAAACGGTAACTTTGAACTGTACAACAGTGTTGTTCATACAGTGAACAAATCCATTTGCTTTGAGGGTTTGGCATGAGTAATTGGTGTGTTACCCATCCTTGTTATTTACCACAAGCATCCAATAATGTAATATTTCATATTTGTTTTTATTTTATTAAATAAAAATGTGGTTTGGATATTCTCCCATATTGCTGCTATAAATTTACTGTTTTTAATAAGTGTATGTTCTCAATGAAAATGCTTCAATATGTAAACATTTTAAAAGGCTTTATCTTTTTAAAAATACATGTACAGTTTGAAAAACTTGTACCTGGGTTCCACGTTCATATTGTATTGAGACGTTTCTCATTGTGTATCTCTACAAATTTTACTACAAATCTCTCTTGTAAACTATACGCACTGTCTCCTCTGATGATGTATCTGCATTCAGATGAGAATGTATTTCACAACTCTTGTGTAAGAAACAAACCCCATAATCTCAACATTAAGTACCTGTTGCAAATAATTTTGCCAGTCTTAAAGATTAGACTGAGATACAAGGAGTACTAATAAAAATAAAGGAACTATTTTCTAGGTTGAATTCATATTGATTCTACACCCAGATTTACATACTGTGTTCAGGAAGGCAGTGGAAGATAAGGTTCTAAAGAGATAAACATGTCTTTTCCTCAAACAGTTTTTTCCGTTTAAAGTCTTCAGTCTTTCTATTGAAGAAAAATTTGCTCCCAAATACCTTGTGTAATTTCTTTAATATTCAATTTTATCATCATCACCAAATATTCACTTTAATCAGTAAAACACATTCAGTTTGAAATCAGGTCTTGTAATGCTTTGGTTTTTTTCTGAAGGCCTCAGGGGTTTTGTGTTTTATATTTTGTGCCTTTTTGAGTCAGTCAAGTTTTCAGTTTTAAAGTCTTTCCTTGTCCTTCTCCCCCCCCCTCCCCTTGACCACCAATGGGTATTTGCCGGCCTCTTCAGGAAGTAATAGATCCTCTGCATAAGTGTGTCATATGTGGGGAAGTTTCCTTTGTTGCTTTGTTCGACTTTGTTTGTTGTTTTTCTGACGAGAAAACTGCTGTTTATTTCTTCAGCTGATGCGTTATGAACTCACGGCATGGATTTCTGTAGAAATTATCAATGTTGGCTATTGATGCCTGGAAAGTGGCAAAGGGGATCACCCTGCTTTGCTTCATTTTTCTAAAAAAGATGCACGTTTTGTGAAACACATCATGTCTCCAAATGAGATCTCTTCAGAGATGTTTCAAGCTGATTTTGAGGCTTGAGGTGCCAAGATGGAACAACAACAAAAAAAAAGGAAATTAATAAAAAAAAAAGGGAAAAATGCTTTTGACAAAGTTCACGTTGTTAGTTGTAGCAAATCTTGGAGGACTTAGTCCTGAATTCTAAAATCTGTAAAACTTGAAATAAAACCCAGCACTAAAGACCAGAAATAGCTTTAGTAATCTAAGCACCTGCTTGGGTGTATCATGCTCCTCGTTAGACTAAACAAGATTTCATTGTGAGAAGTACCTGTTCACTGTGTATCTAGAATCCTGGCATTAACCAACAACTGCCAAAGGTCATGAGTAGTTTATATA
>NW_010416255.1:3686-13058 GCF_000710305.1 Buceros rhinoceros silvestris | reverse complement strand
TGTTGCAGCTGAGGCTGCTGGCATGGCCCTGTTCCCTGTGTTTATGCTGCCTCCCAAAGGACATGGGGATTGCCACCAGGCCCTCACACCCTCCTTTCTCCCCATTTTGTGTCTTTAATTTCCCCTTCTCTGCCTGAGATCCCTGTGCGGCCAATAACAGTTGCTGGGGCTGAGAAAGGCTTGTTGGGCCATATCCTGGATGCCCCTGTCCTTACTTGTTTTGGGGAAACCTGATAAGGAACAACTAGGGGTGCCTCCCCAGGCGCCAGCCTGCTGCCAGAGAGGTGCTCCCAGCCCTTGCCAACCTGGGGTGAGAGTAGGGCGCTGGCATGTTAGAGCAGGTTCGGGGAGCCCTTGCCTGGGCAGGGTGGCTGCCTGCAGTTACAGGCAGGGTTGCTGCCTTCCCAGAGGTTATTCTGGAGAAATACTGCCCTTGAAGGGAGAGCCATGTCTCTCCTGCCCTTCTTTCTCCCTAGCTGCTAGATTTTGGCTCAGGGTTTCAAAGGCAATCTTTTCAAGTTTCCACCAATGTTTCCGATCTCAGGGCATTTTGCCTGTGAGATTTTGTATTGGCCTCTTTACAGGCAGCCAGAGAAGCAGCTCAGTGGGGTGGGCAGACATGTTGTTGTGCACTGAGTTGCCAGCATCTGCAAGGGGCATGTAGGCACCAGGCCAAAAAAACCTTAGCAAGCTGTTAATGAGCCACAGATTGGCAACTTGATCTGGGAGCCTGCCACCTTGTGCTTCTAGAGCTTTCTGCCGAAGAAATAAATGAGTTAAAGTTGGTGGTAGATAAGGGCTGGGAAGGAAGACCCTAAAACAAAAATGCTTAGAGAGCCACATCTAGGGTGGACCTCACAAGATTGCCTCTGCCAGAGGCTCCTCGTGGTTTTGTTTTCTAAAGGTCTTCGTAATTACTTGGGGGCTACAAAAAAAGACTCCTTTTTCATGTAACACTTTTGTAGTCGATAGGTAGAACCAGCAGAAGTTCATCTGTGGCTTTTATAATGTTGGTTCTCTAGAGGCTTTGCTGGGCTACGAAGCCCTGGAGGCTACAGAGGATGTGTTCCTCCCTTGCAGAGGGAAGGACGCTCTTGACAGATGTTTGTTATCGGCAAAGCAAAGCTGAGGAACAGACAAACTTCAGCTGGCGAGAAATGCAGAGGGAAGTTATTGTTGTTTCCCTGTTGGGCTTGCAGAGGGAATATGGGAGGCTGCTTTTTGTCCCATTGTTATGGTTTATGTTTATATAGCTTATCTCTTTCATGAGGGACTATTAAATCCTGCAGTGTGTTGTGGCTGTATGAGACTATATGAGAAAAGCTTGCTTTAGCCATCCCAGTGTGCGCGAGATACACAACTGGATTTAAAATCATGGAGCAGCATTTCCTCAAAACTGAGGAGTGCTTTTCATCCTAAAAGAGTTTGTGGTATTTTCCAAGTTAAGAAATGGTCAATAATTTCCGTATTGGTAATTCTGAGGTTGTATTTCCCTTACATGGCTGAGTTTTCCCAGTTACTACAGAGAGGGGGAAGTCCTTATTCCTTTTCAATTCTAATATTGCGTTGGTGATCTGAAGCAAGTCACAAAATTTAATGTAATTTGGAGGGTAGGTACTGACTGAGCTGTCTACAGATGACTTTGCATTGAACAGTAAAAGTCTTTTCTAGGGGTATTTAGTGCTATGGGACAGTCACAGACTTCCCTTCTCAAAGAAAGCGTTGACAGTCTCTGTAAGCAATTAGAGATAAATGTCCTTGAGGCAGAGGATGTCTTTTTATTGTGGTTTTGTAGAGTACCTAATTCCGAGGTCTTAAAGGAGTCTCTGTAAAATAAGAGAATCGAATACTCCTTGTGTTCCTTTACTAGATAGTAATGTAAGGATCTTTGGAAGATACAAAGAGGTTTAAATACTTTTTTTTTCCTGGTAGACAAGTGTGCCAGTGTCAGAGGTTTGTTATATTCTCTCAGACCACTGCAGGGTGAGTCTTTGGAGAGGATGATCTTTTCTGTGAAATGCCTACTAACGCCTCTCAAGCAAAGATGATTTTTGCATTAAAAAGGCTTTTTAAATTGGTAAAGCAATTCACAGCACAAAAATGTCTTAGTCCTTTGCGACAGAGGAAGAAGTAGACTTCTTGGCATAGACTGTTGCTGAAGCTTTTAAGAATGTCTTGGGGCTGAACAGTACACGTTAATAGCTGGAGAGGAGAGTAGATTTGATTCTGTTCTGCTTCTCTTGTTGTCACCCCCCAAGGCCCAGAGGCTGGTGTCACTGTTTCTTCCTGGTCTCTTTTCTGCTTACAGTTTTCTCTAAAAATGACTAAACATATTAAACAAGAATTTGGTTTGGGGGTTGGGTGTTTTGTGGTTTTTTTTTTTTTTCTTCCCATATTCTAGGACAGGCACTGACCACAGTCATGTATTTGTTTTTCTCCCTTACTTCCAAATGCAGTCATATAACAATAGCTTGGAAAAAAAAGTACTGGAAGCGATTTGTTCATGAATTTGTTTCCTTTTTTGGGCTATGAGGAGCGGGTTAGCATTTGGGCGAGGGGGCTGGGAGCTCCAAGCCATCTTTTCTGAGGTTGCAGGGGTTTTAAATGGGCACCATCCTGGTAAGATGAGAAAGGCAGCCTTTTGGGAGCAAGCACTTCGTTTGGTCCATATGCAGAGTCTCATGCTTGGGGCCCTTTTTCTCAATTGGCCCCAAGACATTATTTGTTACTTACATAATAGTAGAGTCTTGCATAGATGCTGCTGAACAGGCTTTGTCTGCCACTGGCAGGCAGGGACAGCCTAGAAGAGAAGTGCTGCCTCCCATAGCAGGCATCCTCAGAAGCGGGTGACTGCTTTCCTTCACAGATTGCTAATAGAAGGTGGTGGGTGGTGTTGTCTTTCGCATTTATTTTGTGTAGGATGTCATGACAGATGGTGATTTTGTATGTTGTCCACATTGTCCACAGCTGTAGAAACTGATTGCTTTCTAAACTAAGTTGACTAGGATGGGGGCATGGGAGCTGATGAGATGTGGAATGATCTACAAAAGAGGAAAGCCTATCAGAGTACCAGTTGGCTGTGTTCTGTTGTCCCTCTCCCGAGGAGCGGGAAAAGAAGTATTTTGCAGACAGGATTAGGAGATACCTCTTCAGTGTTTGAATCTTTGGGTATTGGGAGTTAGTATCACTGTTTACAAGGAAAATGAAAGGTCATCAGGTGGGACAAAAATTAATATGTGATTGCTGCATTGGTCAGGAAGGTGGTTGTTAAAATCTCAAACAGTACAGGCAGTGAAATCTTGACATTTCATTGTTGGTTCAATGGATTTGATTCTTATAGGAGAAAAAGCAAAAGCAAGTGGAGTTTATGCATGCTGAAGAGAGAATACCATCTGACAAAGGCTAGACCAGTAGGTAAAGTTTTCAAATCACAGGAAATTTTCTAAAATATTTATTTAATTATGGCTTTGCTGAAAAATTTTCCACCAGCTGTGTTTAAAAATATAACAGTAATGAGACACTTAAAGGAGTTAATCTCTCCCTCTCTTTGACATGCTGCAGAGCACCAGCTGTAACACAAGCGAGCTCTGGGGAATCAAGCTGGCATAGCTCTGCAGCCTGCAAGAAAAAGTCGCACCTTGGGAAGCCAAGCCCCAGAAGGGAAGCTCTGGCCTGTGGCAGGTCATGGGGGTGCTGGAGGGGTGAGCCTTTGGCCATCCTCCAAGGGCGGCAGGTCTTCAGGGCTCCCCCAACCTCCTGGGTTCCCACAGCCTCCCAGCCACTTGTCCTCAGGGCAGCAAGACCCAATTTTGTCTGTGCTGCTGGGAGACCTTGAACTGTCTCTGACACCTCTGATGGGGAAATGCTGGAATGAGAAGGGCAAACCAAGGGCTTTTGTACTGAGGAACAAAAAATATCCTCTGCATGTCCCTGGTTTCAGCTACTACAGGCTTTCCAAATTGGACTGTTTTTTTTGTTTTGCTTTTAAATGCTTCTTTAGCCAATGTGAATTTTGTTTTTTAATTTGTTTTTCTTTTTTTTGGCTGAAGGGTGTCTCTTTGGAAGACAGAGCCAGTGTGGGGCTCTTCATTTGGCCTATCCAGCTTATCCACAGAACAGGCACAATCCATCTCCTCCAGACTCATTTTCTTTAGGATTCCCTATGGCTTTGCAATGGACAAGCCTTTGTGTTTGGTATGGAAGGTGAAAAGGCCAGCAAGGGCAGGCCAGCTGTGTCCACCAGCCCTGCTGGGAGGCTTACTGCTATGACAGTGGTGAAAATGTGTGTGGTGATTGGTAGGAAATTGTTTTGAGGAAGAAGATGCCTTTTCTGGCAATGATGAGGTGGAACATGGTGGGATGGAAAGGTAAAGCAAACAGGGTTTGATCTGAGGTGGAGGACTGTGTGGAGAAGTCTCCTCTGAACCTACTGGTTTCAGCTTCAAGATGACGTATCACAAGAGAAAAATCTCCTCTCCCCACTGTTTCCTGTTCCACCACTAGTAGCTAATCAAGATTCAGTTTTAATGATTTCCCTCTACTCTCTCTGCTTCCTCTCCCCCTGCTCCACACATGCCTTTTTTATATATACTTTTTTTCATGCATTTGTTTTTGGCAGCAGTTGAAACACAAGAAGCGTTTGGACCAAGATGAAACCAGTGGAGGAGCATGTTGGGCAGTGCAGTGCTTTGTTCTGAGTTCAGGGGGAGAAGAGGGGGAAGCAAGGGGGGACAGGATGTCATTTCCCAGATGGGGACCCTGCCAAAGATGTTCTTCCTTTGGAAAGCAAAGAGTGATTTTTGAGGTTATACCAGGTTTAACCTTTTGTTGTCCCACTTCTGCCATTCAGGGAAACAACAAAGTCCTGAACCTAAAATAGGGCTGTGTTATGTTATGTGGCTCAGGTGATCTGAATTGTCTCAAACTAAAGTCTGCTGTTCTAACTAAATGCTAACGACAGTCCAGGGTTCTTACTGGAAACTGTAATGAGGGGATGAAAGATCTGCACTTGTTTATCAGTGAGGGTCCAGAACTAGGGTGATAGCCATTTGAAAAACAAAATGAGTGTGTTTCTTACAGGGGGTCAGGACTGCAGAGCTGTTTCCTGCTCTGCCAGAAGCACCTGGTGGGATTTGGGATGCTGCTGAACTCTGCTTCAGTTGTTCTTGTCAAGGGGCAGGGATTACTTCTGTCTTGTGGTGTGCAAGACGCTTGGGCAACACCTTGTCCTTTGACCAAAGGAGCTCTGCTCTGCTGAGACTGGGGCAGCAGCAAGTTCCAACCCTGGGTAGCTTGTGGTTGTGCTGTAGACTGCTGGAAGGTCACAGCACCAGTTTCTTCTCTCTGTTTTGAGTCAGTGTCCTGTGCAAGAAAGTTGTGTTGTTGGAGGGTATGGGGACTGGAAAACCTCTGTAGGCAGACACTGCTATATTTGTGACTGCCTTGGGCCATGAACAATCCATAGTGATTAGGCTGCTGATTTGATTGTCCCAGGGCTCTTAGCAGCAAACTGAGAGTGGGGATACAGGAGGGGAGCAGAGAAGGGAAAGTTACAGCAACTCTCTTCATTAAGGTCTTTTCCAGGTTACAGCCTGGAAGTATTTACAAATACTTGGAGCACATGTGTCAGGACTCCAGAGGAGATCATATACCTCCTGATTAAAAAACCCAAAGGGCTTTGGTCTATAGTGCTGGTCTGTTTGTTGATATGGAGATCCAACGTCTTCAGTCGGGATGATGTTCTCCTGTGGAGCCAGCATCTTCCCTCAGAGCTGGGGGGGACCAATGCTGTATGCATAAAATGCATGAAATCTCTTTGAGTGAACCCAGGCGGCAGCTATTCGCAGTAACTAAACCTGCAAACCCCTTTTTTTGTTCAGCTAGGGAGACGACAGCTTTCCTAATTCCCCCATGAACCTCCTGAACATGAATACAATCTTCAGCTCCAAAGACGGTGTCAGTAACTTTGGGCTGGAGACCACAAACTTCCTCTTCCCAGCAGCTTTGGCTGCAGCGCATGAATTTTGATCACTTGCATGGTGTGCCGCTGGCCCAAGACATGTCAAAAGGTGGTTATAGCAACACCACTGTGAGCGTATTGATGACCCAGTGCAGAAGTGATGTATCCAGTGCTGGCCTTGAAACATGCCTTGTGCCTTGCACACTTCTTTCTAGACAGCCAAGAGAGGTCTGAGCTATAGGGAATGACTATAACATCACTCTGGTGTCACCCATCAGGATGAGGTGGGGAAGAATAGGAGCATGCAGACAGAAAGTGCATGTGCAGGATCACCTGTCATGGGTTTCCGCCTTATTTTTTGACATGTGAAATCTTGAATGCTTTCCCATGGAGGTCAATAGACCTGGTTGGAAACTTCATGGGCGCAACTTACTGCACAGCATGTCTGAACTTGCATATTTTTCATCCCTTTTCTTGGAACCCTTGAGTCATCTACACGTACCTTTTGCAAACCGTGAATGGGAGGCACTGACTGATGGATAGGCACTTGGGTGGGAAGCAGAAGTCCAGTGTTTCCCTTCAATTGTTCAGTGCCACCGAGTACCCTTGGTTTCAGGGCTGGAATCAGCTGACTTGCCCTTAGATCTGTGGTATGTTTGGCCTGGGTCTCTAGGTCCTCATAAGCACAGTAGCTACTACCACAGGCTTCTGGGTAAAGTGGGACTAAAAATAAATGCATAATACCAATACCTGTCAGATATCACTTGTTATCTTGAAGGTCTCCCTTCAGCCTGGAGTTTGGCTTCATTTCATTTGCCTGGGCGGTTGCATGTGTACATGTGTGGTGCAGGAAAGCGTCCATTGAACCAACACAGAATGCTGTACTCACACCTACCTAGCTCTGCAAATCCTGTGCTGCATGAACATATTTTGAATTGCTCCTTGTTCATCTAACCTGGTGGTGGGTCCTCCTGTAGCAGCTCAGCCCCTTGGCTTCACTAGTTCATGCTGATGGGCTCGGTTGGCCTGTAACAGCAGATCATGGGACATTTGCGCATGGCACCACATTGAATCCGCTGCTTCTCCTTCTCTGTTTACTTAGCTCTTGACAGCTGCATGATTGAATGTTTTCTAAACAAACACTTTCCCTGGAATCTGTGATTACAGAAGGTTTCATCTGACAAACCCGACTGAATTATCCTGTTCCCTGTTGTCGATAATCTCTTGCTTGCTGTCTCCCTTAACCACAGTATTTTGTGTGTGGTGCAAATTCATAATTTCTCCCCTTGTAATCAGCCTGCCCCTCCCTGCGTGGTTCAGTTACTGAGGCCATATCCACAGGATGCTGACATCTGTGCTTTACTAATCCAGAAATCCTGGGGCTACCAGGAAGCAATGCAGATAATAACGCTGCATACCTGTCTAGTACCTTTCATCTGAGAGCTTGAAATTGTCTGACGCATGTTCATCTGGTTAATGCTTGTACCAGCTGGGGTTTGTTATCCCTGTTTTTGCAACCTGGGAAGCTGAGACACAAGATGCAGGTATGTTTTGTCTGGTAGATGAAGAAACAGTTCCAGAAATGTGGCATTATAACCTCTTTGACAGTGAGTTTCTATCCCTCTTTGTCTTGCAATCCCTAATTTGTCCCCTGAGGAAGGAGATCAGAGTAGGTTGGTTGATTCAGAGCAACGCTTTATTTGCAGCAGTCCATAGCTTTTTTTGGCACCCCAATAAATTCCACCTAAGAACAAAAAAGGCAATTGCACGATTTCTACAAGGTAAGTTACCTTCCTTGGCTGCTATCCATAATGGTGGGGTTGTCCATAACATGGTTCACCAGAAGAGCGATATCCAAATATTGTCTCTTGTTGTCAGTTTGGTGGTTTGGAGTGATGCTGAGGGACAAGTGTTCACAGTGAGCCTGGAGAGAGGAAAGATCTTGGTATGTTTCAGAGGTGGTAACAAGACTGGTGAAAACATGTCTGCGGATGGTTGGGTGGTCAGCCTGGACTAATCTGTCCAGCTGCTGGCCTGTTTTGGACAAGGTCCAACAACCAGGTAGGATGCTACTGCTTTTTTTACTGCCTCCAAACACAGCTGAGGACCTTCCAAGCAAACCTGGGCTGGTTTATGGTTTTGGGTGGAAACCACAAGCAAACCACGTCAAATTGCTGGATTCTACCCCAAACCAGGCCAAGTTCATGGGTCTCTGTTTCATTTGGAGATGACTGCCAGAGGAAGGGGATGGAGGAAAACCTGCATGGATCCAGGAACCTACATGTGATCCGTTCCCACAGCTAGGAAGGCTGGTGAGGGCAGAAAAATACCTGAGCTGACATCCCCTGGGAGCTTGGGTGTAAGAGGAGAGAGATTTTGTCAGAAACCCTATCAGAAAGGGACAGTTGAGAGGGAGGGGCGAAGAAACAGTTAAGTAATAAAAAAAGTTGAGGAGGAAGAGGATTAGTGTGAATGCATGCCCTCAACATATGTTGAGGTGAGGTGATGGGGTAGTTGGGTCAGGGTGTCCTGCACTGTGGGCCCTGAAGCATAGTGTGGACGGGGAATCAGAAACCCAAAGAAAGAAACGGGGAGAGTTGCAAGCCCCGAGAGGTAAAAGTGTATTTATTTTTCATGTGTTGCATCAGAACACGCTAATTTTGCCTGGGAGGGAGGGCAAGGGTGTGCAAAATCAGGCCAGCTCACTAGGAAAGGGGTGGGAATTGTGATGCCAAATAGCTTGGGAAGTGCTTCTGTAGGCCTGTCTGTCCCCTCCACATCCGTGTAGGGCACAAGATCAGCACCCGTATGTACAGACCCTCTCATGGGTGTGTGCCAGGGCTTTGTAACAGAGCCACGCTCTCCCCTTGAGGCCGGGGCACCCCCCGCTCCGTGCCCTACCCCCCTTCTCCCCTTCCCCCTTCTCCCACGTGCTTTTATTCGTTTTGCAAACAGCGTATGCCAAATCCGACTTCACAGCTGGCTCTGCTCCACGTGTTTGTTTTCTGTGCCTGTGCGGCGCTCGCCAGCTCCACTTGCGCCGTGGCTCGGATGTGGAGGCGGCAGGGGGGGAGAGCAGGGGTGGTGGGGAGGGAAACAGGAGCAGGCTGCTGCTTTCCAAGCTCTTATTTGTTTAAAGCTTAAGCCTGTTTGAGAGAGCCTTTTTGGAGTGAGGGGTAAGTGGCAGGGGCGGGATGCGAGGGAATGGAGAAAGTAAACTGTGCGTCAAGGAAAGCAAACTTTGCAGCTGGAATTGCTGCTGGCGCTTATTGTGCGAAGGGTCTGGGGAGGTGCCTCCTGCTCTGCGCTTGTGCGCTCAGCACGGCTGCGAGTCTAAACTGGCAAGGGTGAAGAGCGGGGAGCCGGTGACAGGTCTGTGCTGTGCCCCTTCAGCGCAGGCGCTGCTTCCTGGC
>NW_010416255.1:1942-3518 GCF_000710305.1 Buceros rhinoceros silvestris | reverse complement strand
TGGGGCACGGGCAGATGGAGTTTCCCTTCCCAGGCTCTGAGGCAGCAGCGTTTTGCCATCCTTTTGTTGCGAAGCATCCCCTAGCCAAGAGGGAGAAACTGGGTGCCAGCCCTACTCATCTCTGCAGGGCAGTGTGAGGTCTTCCTTCATCTCCTGCCTGTGTTTGGGTCACCACCCTCAACTGGACCATCATTTTTGGAGAATTATGTTTATGGCTGGGATGATAAATGAGGGGAAATGACATGCAGACACAACATTTAAAAAAGCCCGAGAGATGTGACTGTCTCCCCTTCGTCTCTGAGGCAGGGGAAACCTGCCACCCATCCCAAGACCCTGCTGTGGGTGTCTCCCTCATCATTTTTCACCTCTGGGTGGGGCCCGTGGGATTTCAGAGCAGTGATGGTGGCTGCTGGTCACAGCACAAATGACGCCTGTGGCACTCAGCACTGAGCCCCCATACCGCATCTGGCACTTGGAACCGGCTTGAGCATTTTCTATGGACTGTCATTTCTGTCCCTTTGTTCTGCTGGCCTTGAGCTTCCTCTTGTGTTTTTTTGAGTGGCATCGTACCTTACAGGGGGAAATCTAATGCAGTGAGAGTCCTAGAGAGGCTTTTGACCTGCTTCTGTAGTGAAAAGCATTTAAGTGACAGCTATAGAGAGTAAAAACTCCCGTTTATTCCCAAATTTATATTAAAAAAAAAAAACCCAAACAACTTTTAAATACCATTTCCAAAGGACAAGAGAAGTGGCCTTGTGCTCTTTTGCATCCCTGCAACAAGTCATTGCTGAAAGGAGCGCAAACTAGAAGGCAGTTTCTCTTTATGGTGGGGATGTCTCTAAAGCCAGCCATCTGGGGATTAAACGTTGTATTGATGTTACTGGCGAGTACTTTGTCCTCTCTCTTTTGTATGCTCTTCTGGATTTTGATGTCAGCTGTGTTAAACCACCCTTGCGCTTGTTAATCTAGTTTCTAGGCCTGCTCCCATTGAAGCCATGGCAAAGATCAGGCTGAGTTTGGAGGTGGCAGAATCAAGTCCTCTGTTCTCATTTTCTGGATGCATTGTGTTAGCGGGTATTTCTGCAGTGCTGCTGGCTTTTATTTAGTATAAGCTTGGTCAGATTTTTATTGCAGCTGTTGTAGGCACTCCTGCTTTTCAAATACACACTGGAAGAAGGCTCAGGAAGCTAGGAAAGCTACCCAAGCCTTTGCTCCAGCAGGAAATCTCCCCCATTGTAAATTCCCCCAAGGAGGGTCTAAACAGTGTCCCTGGCAGTTTCTGTGGGCTTTTCTGATTTGGGTTTTTTTCTTGTTCGTATGTTTCACTCTATTGTTCCTAATTGGACATGGACAAGGTTTTTCTATTATTCCTGGACAAAGATGGGGTGGGGGTTTTTTGGTACTTAAAGGTAAGTTCATAGTGAAGCATATAAAGATGTGGGCTGCTTTCAAAAAGCATCTGTAGCTGGTGTCTCTCTGGCTTGTGATCTGCTCTGTGAACAAGAGCTTCTGAGACCCAGTTGGGAAGTGGCCATAGCCAACAGACACACTGAAACGTTCCCTGGTTCCCAGGCAT
>NW_010416255.1:1240-1700 GCF_000710305.1 Buceros rhinoceros silvestris | reverse complement strand
GCTTCATGCAGATGCTGACCGGTGGTGTTTGTCTGGTATACCACTCCTCTGTGCTTTGGTTTGTATTATTTGGATTCTGCTTTTAGAGAGAGGAATGTTTCATCTGGTGGTGACTGTTGTGAACGGACGCTGTGATATTTATTGTCTGTCTTGTTGCAGGCCTGATCCCATCCCGTGTCAGAGACAATAAAACAGAGATGGGTCTGTCTCTTCAGAGCAGCTCCATGTCACACCTTTACTGTGGTTTGTGATCTTCCTCTGGGGCTCGTTCTGGACCACTGGTCTGGCTGCAGAGAGGCTGTGGGGTGATATTAGGTAGCCTAGAATTTATAGCGTTGTCTCCACTTCAGTGGCAAAATGCTTGTTTTGGTCAAGTGGCTGTGTCATGTGGTTGTGGGGTGAGGATTGCCTGGGTGTGTGTGCTCCCCAAAAGCTTCTGGGGAAAGCAGTGCAGAGCTGA
>NW_010416255.1:0-1090 GCF_000710305.1 Buceros rhinoceros silvestris | reverse complement strand
AGCGTCCTGCTTTCCCCATGGAAAACTGCTGTTTCACTGCAACCAGTGCACGGTATGGAAGTGCATCTGTTGATTAAACTTGTGTCTTGGAGCAGGATGGAGTTTCCAGTGAGAGCAGGAGTCGTTATCCTGCTATTGTGAGGAGCCCACATTTAAATAAAGTGGAAGAGTGTTAGCTGAGGAGAGAGAGATTTGCTCTAGATGTGGCAGTCCCAGGTGACAGCCCCTGCTCTGAGGAAGACCAGGCAAGGTGACTTGAGCCTGGGCACACACATGGCAGGTGAGCCACGCCATTGCCTGCTCCGTGCCTGCCCAGCCCTTGGAGCAGTGGCAACAAATGCAGCAAAAGGAAATTGGTGAAAATACCAGCTCCCCTATTTCTCCTTTTTTCTTGACCCCCTCATCTCAATTTACTTTTCCTGCCTTTTTCTTTCTGCCACCTTTATTCCCCACTTACCTTGGACTTGTGAAGGGCAGACTTTGGCCTATTTAGAAGACTAGTTGACAGAGTCCCTTGGGAGACAGTTCTGAAGGCCAGAGGTGTTCAGGAAGGCTGGATATTCTTCAAGAACAAACTGGCCCAGTGTGCCGTAAGATGAGCCAGCAGGGAAGAAGGCTGCCTGGCTAAACAGAGAGCTTTGACTGGAACACAGGAAGAAAAGGAAGGTCTATGGCCTATGGAAGAAGAGGTAGGTCACTCAGGAAGACTGCAAAGATCTTGTGAGGCTGTGCAGGAAGAAAATTAGAAGGGCCAAAGCCCAAGTGCCATAAAAGACAATAAAAAACATTTCTATTAATACATTAACAGCAAAAGGTGGACTAAGGAGAATCTCCATCTTCTGTTAGATGCAGGGGGAAATAGAGTGACCCTGGATGAGGAAAAGGCTGAGGTACTAAATGCTGCCTTTTCCTCAGTCTTTAATAGTAAAACCAGTTGTTCCCCGAGTGCCCAACCCCTTGAGCTGGATGACAAGGACAGAGAGCGGAATGAAGTCCCCATAATCCATGAGGAAATGGTCAGTGACCTGTTAAACCACTTAGATGCGCACAAGTCTATGGAGCCAGATGGGATCCCCCCAAGGGTACTGAG
>NW_010416254.1:573-8122 GCF_000710305.1 Buceros rhinoceros silvestris | reverse complement strand
CGTCCATAACAGTGTACTGCAACAATCTACATTGTTTTAATATACACTAAAGTGTTTGAAAGACGAATTAATAACAGCAGCAATCAGAGTGTAATTTTATCAGCTATGGGCCAGTACATGCGACCGTTTCCCGGAGTAGCCTGCATGTGTAACAGATCTTACTATGTGTGAGCGGACCGCAAACTGGCAAAGTGTTCCAGATGCGTAATGCCAAATAAGGTATATATATGATATATGATATATATCCTAACATATAATAACATATATATGATATATATGTTATTAGTGCTAGCAGCAGATAATGTACGCTCAAATCAGCAATGAAAGTGGGGAAAAGAGCTCGTGCCGGGTTGCAGGAACCAGACAACTGAAGGTCTTGCAGGTCAGAAAGATGCTTTAAAACCAGTCCTTTGCTTTAGGGTGAGGTGATGTTAACAAAGTGAATTCTGTGTGTTTGGACACTCAGACAAGTTAACAGCATGATAGGAGCATGCTTCAAACACACAAGAAAGTGTCATGGGCCTCTTCTTGGTGTCTCTACTCCTTGGGCATCCAGTAACACATCCCAAACAGGTATTATTACAAACCTTCAGCCAGCACTGTAAGATAAAACAAAAAGTAAACGAAAACTTGACAGCCAAAGAACATTCTTCTTTCCTTCTGTGAGTCAGGTTAAATAAACAGTGCCTGTAGGCTCAGGACAAGTTGTCCGCCACTCCCAACTGATACTCGAAGGACAAGCCTCTGCATACCTCACACGGTTGATGATTTGTCCAGCTCTAAACCACGAAAGGGACCCCAGGATAAATGACCATGTGTGGGTGGGATCAGTGACTTGTTCTTGTTCTCATCGCATGCTCTCAAAGGGGAGGTGAGTGAGGTTAAGGAGACAAGTTTTCCCCCATCCCTCTGTGAGAAGAGAAGATCAAGTTCAGCGACGAATTTTCTACTACCCCTTGCTGCCTTGGAAGGAGACAGGACTGGTTTGATCACCTGCATGCAGAGGGCTGTACGCACGGAAAACCAGGCAGCCCTTTGTTTCTAGTTGTCAGCTCTGGCTATCTTTCCAACAACAACCAAACCAACCACGTGTGCGATCCTCTCTTCAGAAAAGGCCAGCATCAGGAAACCTGTCAGGCCGCAGGCCCTGAAGAAGCTAGCTGTCATTGTAGCTGAAAGCACCACTGCCCTCTAATGAGTGAGAGCTAATAAAATGAAGTGGTAAACCAACAAGTGAGTTATGAAGATCTTCCCTAGCTGAGGGGAATTTTCTCATGTCCCAGGGATGCTCATTATGGGTTGTTTATATCCAGTAGTAGAGTCTTGTGTTGCTTTGGTAGCATTAGCTGGAAATGATGCTCTGTGATCATGGAATAAAAGCTCTCAAGCAGTTTTGTTTCCTGTATTTTTTTTCTGTCTCTCCCTATCAGTTCTTCACTCAGTTTAAATAAAGGAAAACTCGAAAACATCTTCATACAGGCTGATTATGAAGAAATAGGGATGTTAGAATAACAGGCTAAATTAGTTCCCAATGTAGATCCATTTATTTTAGCACAACCACACTAAGGATGAATCTGGGTCAAAAATGTCTAAAATAAATGTAGTCGAGATGTAAGGCTCACATTAAAAAGTGGAGCAGAACAACACATCTGTTGAGTGCTTTTAACTGTGCCCTCATGTGCCTTACTGTGATTCCAACGTAGCCCTGAGGTAAAAATGTGAAGAACTCCGCCATCCTCCTGCATCATGAAGTGTCACAGAGGCAGTTAGCGTCAGTTCTCTGGTATGCAGAGGGGAGATCAATGAGTTTTATAAACTGGTTTCGGGTAAATGGCACTGAAACACTTGGTGTTTCGATGCAAACTGGGAATACGCAGTTCTGAATGCTAGGACCCTGGAGTTTTGGGACATGTTTGAAGAAGCTGAATGTTTTCAATCGTGCCCTTTTAGTTCTCTGAGAATCAAGGGGAATAATAAAATAAAAATTGAAAAAGATTTACAAAAAGAAAAAAAAACATTTCTGCTGGCAAGTCTCTCCTGTAGAGGTACCTCCACTCAAATGATCCTTTAACAGTCTGCAACATTGTGGAGCACAGGAATACTCAAACGTACTGGAAGTAAGTATGTTTTTTCATTCTTAAACATTTCTGCCTGTTTTCCTGAGGAATTAAGCTGTTTGCAACCACTCCATGTTTGTGTTTGAGTGTGTGCATCTGTGCATGGTAATTGCAGAGTCATTTCACCTGGGTACTTTAGGGCTTCTTGTCCATTTTGTACCAAACCATCCTGAAAGATACGAAGTTCTTCTGAGGCTGATGAAAATGCGAAGCCAGTGTCAAGAGGAGGCCCTCATTATTGCTACCCGCAACAGTGTGCACTCACCCCTTATTAAAATCTACATGGAAGAGCACGCTAAATGCAGGCAAAGCATCAGCTGCCCCTCATGTCTTATTCAGACATCAGCAAATTCAAGCACAAGACACAAATACAAAGGAGAGCAGGCTTCATTAACTCCACTGCTAATGCGATATTTGTACTCAGGCAAATCTGAGTCTGTCGTTTAATGGCACTCTAGAAAAGAAAGTTGCCTGATTTAAAGTCTTTTTTAGAATTTATGCACTGTCTTTTATACAATAATCTCTGAAGTGATCTTCACAAATGTTAAAGGCAGGTCTGCACCTGGCCTCACAGAAGCTTGGAAGTACATAGAAAAAGAGGTAGAGAAACACCTTATGCTTGTGTACATTTCTGTATATATTAAAAGCTCTGATACATATATGTACACATCTATGTCTGGTTTTATGTACACATGTGTGTGAGTTGGTATGTTATATATTTGTTTATATTTACAGAAAATTAGGCAAAATGGTGCCACATTCTTAGTTAAAATTTTAAGAGCAGGTGTCTCTTTTGAGGGCTTTGTCCTTAAACTCTGGTGAATACTGCCGAGTTGAATCTTGGAAAAGTGACCCATTTAGGTGACCAAAAAATTGATTTATCAAAATGTATTTATATGCCTCTTGAGCTAATATTTGTCTTCAGGCAAAAGGGCTGTGTTAGGCAAGTCCTTCCCTTCCACCTCCTCTATCCCAGGTAAGTAGGGGAGTGGACCTATAAGTAAGTTGGGAGAAATGAGTCTGGCATGCCCATGACGTAAGAGCACTTGCAAAAGAATACTTTCTTAATTACAGCCCAAAGACTATGACCATCTATGCCAAATGAGAAATAAGTTGAATCTGAGACTTCAACATCATGAAACTGCTGATAGCAACAGCCTCCCAAGAAAATAATTTTTCCTTCGTGTCTTGGTTCTGCATCATCTGTTGGTGTAAGACTGTTGGAAAACAATAGGTTAATAGCAATTCTTTAGCCAAAACTGCACGTGGCAACTTAGCAGTGAAGGATTCTGATAGGGTTTTTCTGCAGAAAGTCTTTGCTATGAGGGGGAAATGAAAGGCTAAGAAATGCTAAAATAGCCCCTTGCCTTTCAAAATGCTTCTGCATTCACTGCAACAATTTGAGACATTTTCCCCCTAGGTGAGTGTTTTATAAATATTTCAAAGCATTTTGGTTTGGTTGTCTATGGAGGGGGAAAAAAGAGAAAAAAAAAAAAAAAAAAAGAAGTCCTCTATAAAAATGTTTGAACTCAGCCTGGCTGCTGAACAAGGAAGCATTCACAATGGGCTGTTATTTCAGAAGTGATTTGCAGATAGTAGCATCAGTTATACACGAGTGCAAACAAGCCCAAAAGACAAACAGAAAGTATTTTAGTTTTGAAGGACTGTAGAGGACACAAGGAGTGTGAACTCCACCCCCAGGAACCCTCTAGTAGCAGACAGAATTATGTCAATATTAAATTAGGAGGTAATTAGATGGCACTCTCTTTTCCCTCCTCAAATCTCTGTTCACATCACACAAGCAGAATTTTTTGAGTCCTCCACTTCAGACTCCTCTGTGCAGCATCTTTAGGAGCATAAATGTTGTGGAGACTTTATAAGGTCTTTCGGGTGTAGGAAGTGTTTTTTAGAGCTGAAGAGGATGTAAACAGTATTGGCTCTTTTGGTAAGTAATGCTGTATTTAGAAACCATATTGAAAAAGAAGGAAATCAGAGCATCTTGCCTTTAGACACAATGAGGAGCATGTAGCTGAGACGTTCTCTCACACCACTTTTAGTCCTATTTTGTTCTCTCTGTCTCTGTCTCAGGAGTGGTTTTGATCTTTGCCTTATCTGCGTGAATGCTTGTGAAACACTTATTTGTTGTGCATCACTTAGAAAAAAAGTGGTAGAAGGGTTTTTTTAGTAACAGGACTTTCCTGTTGCTTCCCTTGTGCTGAAAAATTTCACATCTTTAGACCTCACTCTTCAATGTGTCATTCATTCTAATGTCCTGAAAAAGAGACCTAATAACTAATTATTGATACAAATCAATAGTCCTGGGAATTTGGTCATAATCTCCTGTGGACAGCATGATCTTTAAAATCCCTCCTTCTTTCTTCTTCTGTCATACTCAATCATCATTTTGGTATAATTTTTAAAAATTAATTTTCTGTAAGAAAACGGATGCAAGGAGAGGAAACAGCTGCCTGAATGTTAGACAGCATAGGAGAAGTGAAGATGACATGCTGCCCTTTTGATATGTCTATTCAATATTTACTGTCAACTTCAACTAACATTTATATAATATGAATATTTTAAAATGAACTCATTACTACACCCAAGTACTTACTTGAGTAAATACGTTACAAACAGCTCCACCGTCCTGTGTTCTTTTAAATACTGTACATAAGTCCGTGCAATGATAGAGCAGAAAAATCAGGAAACAATGGAAAATAAAATTGAATTGATACCTCTGATTTGGCACATTTCTCCTTCATTGCTCTGTGTTTACCAGCAGAGTATCTTGGGTATTGCCTTAATCATCAGAGCTGGAATTTTAAGAATTATATGAACTTTTTATATGAACTTTGGCTCAGGCATTTTGGTAGGATAGATTCAACACACTATGAACTTGTCCTGGAACAGCACGATCGTTGAGTGACCATGTAAGAGTCATGGCTGTGCTTTCAAACTAAGGATGCTACTCAGAATAAAGATGGAATTGTAAATGCTGAAGATTACAACATGCACCTAAAATGACCTTAAACATCTCTTTTTTCACCTCTTATCTTGTGCAGGGCTGAATTTTTTGTGACTAGCTGAGAGATGGCGTGGTGTAATGGGCTTCCAGGGAGTCATTGGCACCATACTTTACGTCCCCTCCTACACATGTATCCTCACCAGCTTTGCTGGGAGATTCCTCACCTGTTTGCTAGCCCGGGTCATTCTGTTGTTTCGCTACTGTCTTGCAACCTGTGACTTGCTGAGCTTTTCATGTGTGTACCCCAATATATACCCCTCCCTGCACTTGACCCACAAGGTACACTGAGTTTGGTACAATTCCTGTCTGCGGCAGCTGACTTCTTAGATTTAGCCTAAGGACTAATGTTCCACCCCAGGCACTGTCAGTTACACAGACTGTGTTGACCAAAACTGGGGCTCTTACCATGGAATAGGTCATTGTTACCTAGAAATTACGTGTTTAGTATGTATCACTGAGCCATTTCAAGATTAGATCTTCTCCATGTATTCGTTAATAGCTTTTCTTTTGAGCAATATTGCTTTTTCCATTCACCTGCTTGGTTGGTTTGTTGGTTTGAATGGACATCCCGACTCATAAAATGTGATGACTGCGATAAGTCATGAGTATAAAAACAGGGTGATACATAGCGAGCCTTTGCTACAAAATCACCTGCCTGGGGTGGCTCTGAGGAGTGTGAAAAGAGCCTTGAGTCGTGTTAAAGTAAGTCAGTTAACAGTGGATACTTAAATAACCTTTCAAGGACAGTCACTGTTCAGGAAGTATTTTTGTGTGGTTTTAATGGCCACAAAGCTGCATAACAATTTTTCCCTTAGTGAAGAAGAAATACATGGCTCCCACTGTGGGACAAGTTAGAAATCCTTAGCTGATATTTTAAAAATCAGGAAGAGTTTAGTGTTTTCTGCTGTGGTCAGGAAGAAGATGGGAGCATAGCTCAAGCTGCAACGAGCTTATCAAACCCTCCAAGAGGCTTGTAGAAGTGAGTGTGAGGTGTCTTTTAGTCTTTCTGAGAGGGGGCAAATTTATCTACTTTGCAGCATGTTGAGTAGTCCTGGAAGGCAGTTAGCTGAGCAGCTATCAGGTTGTGTTGGCGAGAGTGGTCTATGTATGGGGTCAGATGGATTTAGGAGATTGCTGCTGGCTGCAGACTCACTGTAAAGGTTATTTCCATATGCAGTTTGGATACAGTTAAAACGTTTGTGCCATGTTCTTCACAAGGGCAAACTATGGAGCTCTGAATGACTCAGAATACATGGCTCAGTCTATTTTTTTAAGTTTCATAAGTTAGTTTATCATTTTTGGTACAAGTCTTCAAAGGTCATCAGCTACAAGTAAAGGAAATGTTTTTAAAAGCAGGAGAGAGAATGACAATAGAATAGAACATGACTGGTGGAAAATTAAAAATAATTGTCTTTTAAAATAATTTTACCATTATTTTCACCAAGTTCTAATTAGTTTATAAGAAGGTTACTGAAAAGCTGGGTAACCATTGATTGTCCTCACTGGTAAGGAACATAGAAAACAGGACAAAATTAAAGAGATACAGATGTATAGTTGTAAGTTCAATGGTTGCAGACTCCTCATTCTGTCCTCACAATGTGTAGCAAAATCAGAGCTCAGACCCACCTAAGAAACATTTTCTGTGATGTTAACTTTATGTGGGCTTGTGGGTAAGAGTAATTTTTGGGGGGCTTCTCTGCTGCCTAACTGTACCTGTCTACAAAAGGAGAGACAGAAGATCTTCCTGCTCAAGGAAAAAAGGGGAAAAAAAAAAAAAACACCAAAAACCCCACCAAAATAAACAAACCCGAAGAAAGAAACCCAAACCCTCTAAGTTAAAGGGAACTTCGGAATGGGACAGGTTTTTCTTTCTAAGACCTCTGCAAGAGGATGGAGATGTAGCTGCAGAACCTGGAGGAAGAAGAGCATCTCCTCCGAGCCCACCAGTCGAGCGGAGCAGCCCTGCCGCTAGCAGGGCATCTGGGGAGGGCAGATGCCTTGTCCCATTTTGAGCGGGCACAGTCTGAAATCCGGGCTCCAGGGGTATAAATTAATTTGCAGGATTCAGTCCTGTTCTGGACGGGCAGAACTTGCTTTCTTCCTGCAACGTGTGCGAGTCGCACCAGTATCTGAAGAGCAGTGCAGCAGGGAAGGGTCGGAGGACCTTGGGGAGGGAACGGGCATGGTGCCGCCCCAGAGACCACACTTTTGAGCGGGCACAGTCTGAAATCCGGGCTCCAGGGGTATAAATTAATTTGCAGGATTCAGTCCTGTTCTGGACGGGCAGAACTTGCTTTCTTCCTGCAACGTGTGCGAGTCGCACCAGTATCTGAAGAGCAGTGCAGCAGGGAAGGGTCGGAGGACCTTGGGGAGGGAACGGGCATGGTGCCGCCCCAGAGACCACACCCGC
>NW_010416254.1:0-429 GCF_000710305.1 Buceros rhinoceros silvestris | reverse complement strand
CCACACCCGCCGGCACTGGCACGGCTCGGGGACCCCAAAAGGAATAACTAAATCTAGGACAGAGCAGAAAGCAGATTAGAAAAAACCATTAGGGATCCTTTCAGGATTGCATCATCGGGGTCCCCCAGGGTCCGGGACCCCCCGCTTGGGGTGCTTGAAGAAGGTGTGAAGAATTCAGGAGGGTGTAGGTGCTTTGCCAAGGCAAACGTTTCCCTGAAAGATGCCCCATGTCAGGATTAAACCGCCTGAGGACCGTGCTGTCTCCGCTGCGGAAGAAAGTGAGCAAATTGACTGTCACAGACGATTTGACAAATTCTGATTTGATTTTAGGAAAATGTCCGTTAATCATATTAGAGGAAGCAAAGGGGAGAGGCTCGAGTGGTTTCGGACCGGGTGTGTGGTTGCAGCCGCTGTGAAGACCCAAGGTTT
>NW_010416253.1:476-1548 GCF_000710305.1 Buceros rhinoceros silvestris | reverse complement strand
TATATATTCAATGATTGTACTCATCTCTCTCTTTCACTTTGTCAGTTTCTAAATATGTATTGTCAATGTCATGTCTGGAAGAGACACAACACTGGCAGTGATAAGCAGTGATATCGGGAGCTGTGTTAGTCGCACACAGGCAGAAGAAGAATGTGCAGCAGAACACTCAGGAAAAATACCACTTAAAGTCAAATGTGAACTATTTTCACACTCTTTTATTTTTAGGATCTGAAAAACTAGGGGGTTTGTTGTTTTGGGGGTTTTTTAAATTATATACAGTCTCTTTTAAATTATATACAGTGAATTACTAAGGTTGCAGATGAAATGTATACCAGTGGGTTAAATGCAGTGCTTGGGTACTACAGGCATCTCTGACCTCGGGGCACTTAGTAGAAGGTGATCTGTGAGGAAGAGAAATAATGCCTGAAACATGGGTGGGCAGACTCATCCAGCAGTAAGCACTTGTAACAACATCAGCAACCCTGCGGCGTGTTCCCTCTGTACTGTTTAATACGCGATGAACAAAGGTCTGGTTGGTGACCCAGCCCTCCCTGTATTCACAGGCTGAAAACTGCCTCATTATTGTTCATTATGTAGTATTATTCTCATACAGTCACATTATCATAGCTTCCCCAGAGAGCCAGGATGCTACTGTGGGTTCTGCGCAGCTACACTGGTTCCTGTACCTGAGCTAATTTGTTCATTGCTAACTTGGCGTCTCTGCACGGCGGAGAGCTGTTCTCTGTGTAAGGGAAGGTTCAAGCGTTGCCTGTTTTTGACAAAGGCCCGGTTTGGTGGCCCTGCTGTGAGAACATGTTAACTCATCGAGGGGAAATTCATTCCACGCTCAAGTAACAGTTGCAAGGGAGATACATGTGAAGAAATGCTGTGTGGAGAGCCGCACACAGAGGGTTGGGGGAGAGAAGGCTGTGTGTGAGAGTGACAGCAAGGGGAAGTGTAGCAGGGATTTTAAAGGCATTCCAAAGCTCAAAGGTAGTAATTAGTTACTAGATAGCTGTGAGGTTAGGACATCCAATATATTATCCATTCTGCCTTCAAATTAAACCGAAAG
>NW_010416253.1:0-391 GCF_000710305.1 Buceros rhinoceros silvestris | reverse complement strand
TTAGCCAATTCTGTTTTGCAGCCAGTGCCCGGATCATTGCAGTCGCTGCAGCACTGGGAGTTGTCCACCATTTGAGGCCTCATTGTATGATAGTGTAGTGTTAAGGTATGTGGAAAGGATGGGAATGCCTCACTGCAGTGAAGATACGGACAGAAAACAGAAATAAAAAGATGGCAGTGATTGTACATCTTGCTTTAGACGTGAGCTGGAAAGTGCTGATACACACAGTTCAGTACAGGGATGGCTGGATGCAGTTAGTCTGACAATAGGTACTGGAGAGCATGCAATCAAGAAAGAAGAGAATGTATTTTTAATTGTGTAAATAATGAAAAATAATACAATAAATATATTTAGGGAATATACTATATTAAGGGAATAATATATATATAAT
>NW_010416252.1:48041-53944 GCF_000710305.1 Buceros rhinoceros silvestris | reverse complement strand
GCTGCGGTGGGTGCTGCGGTGGGTGATGTGGGGCGCAGTTGCTGATCTCCACCCACTTCCCCCATTTCTGCGTGTGCATTTTCTTCACCCTTCTCCTGCTCGTTCCTCTTTTGAGGGGGACCCCGTGACATCACACCCCATGACGTCATGCCCCGTGACGCATGTGCTGATGGAGGAAAAGGTGGTCGGTGTAAGCGAGGCTCTTGGAAGAAGATGCTCGAGCAGAGACCATGCAGCACAGTTCAGTGTGGGATGGGACTCACCACGGGGGATTTCACAAACAGCTCTCTGCTCTTCCTTGTCTCTGACATGTGCTTTTCCTCGTGGCCAGACTGCTCCAACACCCTGACACAGCAGTGGGTGGGTGCCGTGTGTGGCGCCGGACACCGAGCGGGACCCGCGCTCTTCCCTGCTGTGTCATTCAGTGCCCTGGGACACTCGGGGGATTTCTCTCCACCCTAAAACCAAATAGAACATCTGGAACAAGTCAACAAGTTAAAATGAAACACAAACATTTGTCTGGAGTAAAAATAGTGGGAAAAGGGGAAAGCAGCTTCTTTCTCTTTCAACATGCTGCAAGAGAACTTTGTTAATACAGATCTTTAGCAGGAGTACTCCAGTGAACGTATGGGAGTTTCACTGGGAACATCCTGAACTCGTAGTTCTGTTCAAAGACGCTGGCTGCTGTGCGCCTCAGCAGCTCTGATTCAGAACCAGGCATTAATCACTGGTGTTTCAGCTCTGGTTCCACAGAAGCTCTCCTGGAGACAAGAGCTGGTCTGTTTTCATGCTTATTTAACATAAAACTTCCTCTGGGAAATAAGGAGATAAGTGAGCTTCGAATCAGGAGGCACAGCCTACAGAAGTTACTACCAAGTTACTACGGGTTGGTCAGTAATGTTTGAACTGGCCATGGTTGGGACGACCAGGTTTGGGTTTTTTTGAAGAAGTCTGTTCCTCGCTGACATGTTCTGGACCAAAACAAAGCCAACCACAAGAGAAACAACCACCACATTGTAGCAAACGACCAGCGGTGAAACAGCTGAAACAGCTGTAGGGATAAAACAAACGAGCAGTTTTGGTAATGCTAATCCCGTGAAGAATTACAAGACCTTCAGTAATGTCAGGACCTCGGTGGGACACATTCCAGCTGAAAAATAGACCGATCTTCCAGGCCTTTGGGTTCCCAGCAGGGGAGAGATGAGACACGGCATGGCACGTGGTGTGTGGCACCCGCCGGGTCCTCAGACCTTCCGTGAGCTGCCAGCAGCTCGGTCCCCTCCTGACACTCCACTGTGCCTCTCCTGCAGTGCCTCCATTTCTGGAGACACGTTTTCACATCCTTCTTTGTGGTGGCACAGCCAGGGACAGCCCCTTGCAGATCAACAGCCCAGGGGATTTTGATGGGATCAGTGGGGCAGCCTTACACCATGTCTGTAAAAGTCCCATTTTCTCTCGAACAGTTCCTGCCTGAAGAATGTTAAAAACTCAGATGAGTTTTTAACTCATCATTGGGGGGCAGTTTAAGGGTCAGCATGGAGGCCACAGATGAGGATTTTTCACTTGATAAAGTTGAGAAATTTGTTCTCCTAGAAAAAAAGAATGACTTCTCATTTTGTTGTACAAACTATCGACCTTAGCGGACAACAATCTCTGTGCAAACAATGGCACCGTGAGAGTTAATGCCTTTCTTATGAAGAGAAAATCGTCAACAAGGAGCAATTCTGGAATCTGAGTCAGTGATCAAAAATCCAGAGAATGGACAAAGTCCACAGCAGAAGTAAAGTTGCTATTAGTTTTACCAGCTTAATAATTACACGATTGGCTAATAGTTACTCCACTGGCAAGACTGTCTTCTGCACAATTAGCACCGGAGAATTCAGTAATGGCAATAACCCTAAACTGACTCTGAATTCAGGTTACCACTCTGACCTGTTCAGCGTGACGTGTTTGGGAGGCCTCACCTGCAAATCGTCACATTTCTCCAGGGATGGCTCTGTTTCCCCATTCCTCCTGCTTACATGTACCTTCCTCTTTCTCCACCTCCCTGTTTTTCAAAACAAAGGTGTTTGGTCTTGGTTAGGAGAGAGACACAATGCTTCGTGCTTTGATGGTGCTGTGAAGTGACAGTTCTAACAGCTCGGGACTGACTAACTCACCCCTCGCCCGTGGCATCGTGTCCTTCCCCAGGAGAAGGTGAGGGCACCGACTCCAGCTTCCCCTCCAGGGATGGGGGCAGACCTGCCTCAAATCACCAAGGGCTTTTCCAGTGAATTTCAGGACCTTTGAGTCATGTTATGGAGGAAGGAAGGAAAAGAAACAGCTTTTGCTGCTTTTAGATTTTGCCGCTTTTAGCTTTTGCCAGTGGAGGAAAAAACATCCATGTGAAGCATTTTCAGACCTCAAGCATTAAGTAGAAAAGAAATACGGCTGTTGCTGCAGCATTATGTGGGACAGCACAGACCACCTGCACGTAAAAGAGACAGTTCCGTATTAAAAGCAGTGATTTAGCGCCAAACTTGCTTTACCCGTGTCACACAGAATGACGGGTGTTTCTGTCGTGCCACACCAGCGAGCTCTGCTCCTAAGAGCGTTATCTTCTATCTCCAAGTGAGAAAACCCGCATGTTCATGGACCTCTTTTACAGAGGTCTCTCTGGTGTCACAGCACGTTCCACATCATCACGTGCTATTACACCTCCACCAGATGCTATTAAACATTGAGCCACCCCCAGGCGCACTGGTCAGTATCCAGCACGGCAGCCGCTCCTCTCAGCATCAGCCAAAGGCGTTTGCTGCTTTCCCTGCTGCCCACCTGGAGTGGAGGGGGGGCTGCAAAGCTGGTGCCCCTGCTCTCTGCCCTGTGGAGGTGAGGACAGCCTGGGCTGCAGGACAGCAGGAGTGGGTGTGCTGGTCCTCGTGCCCAGCTCCCTGCACAGCCAGCATCCTCCGGGCTGGGGGGCCTGCGTTGGAGCAGGGAGGTGAGTGGTGCTGCTCTCTGGCTCCTGGGGACCCTCCTGGGTTTGTGCTGCATCAACCCTTTCTAAAAGGTTTTGCACCAAGGTCACAGGAAAGGGGCTGATCTTTATTCTGCCTGAACCACCCTCTAGGACAAGCAGCTGGACAGAATGCCTTGGCCGTGACACTACGTGGTGCTCAGCCCCGTCGTTTGGGTTCACATCACTGCGATCAGTGACTTAAAATATTTACACATGTCAGACCTCTCTCAAGAAGGGAACCTTGTGTCCCTTCTGGAGCTCCATGGAGCAGATCAGAGCTGGTCGCATCTGCAAGTTCATTATTCTGCTTGAAAAGCTTCTCTGAGAGGAGAGGGAGAAGGAACAGCTCTTCAGAGCTGACAAGACAATATTCGCTTGCTATGGTCACCTAATTCTAGCACTTTGAACACTAAAGGGTTACTTTAATGGGCTCTCTGGATTTGCTATGTTGCTTTTTTACTGTAGGTGTGGAGCTGGAAATTGATGTAGCAGCTTCAGTAACCAGACTCCCCATCTGCAGCTTCACTGTCACACCTCCGGCTTTGTTCAAAGAGACCGGGTCTTGCACGATCACACGGCGTGTGGTTACCGAGCAGCTCCTTTCAAACAAATATGACTTCATTAACTGGTGTCAGAGAAGTGTGACAGATGTAGCAGCCTCGGCGTTGCACATTTCCTGCTTTATTTCTTGGTGGTAGGTGAGGGAGAGCATGAGGTCCCCAGAGAAGGGAAGGGCACCCACGAGATGGCACGAGCACTTGGGAGAAATGCACAAGAAATTGGGCTGTGCTTCCATGCATGGAAGTGTTTATTGGAGAATAAGAATTAAATTGAAGTTAGATGTGCCCTGGACTGAGGTGCCCAGGCGCTGAGACCGACCGTTCACTATGTGGAACCGCAACAAAATGCATGGGAACGAAGCAGTGTTTATAGTGGGCACGCGTTGACGGCTGACTCCTCATCTGGACAATCACAGCGCTGCTTTTTACAAAGGGCTTTTCACGCCAAAAGATGTTGGAAGACACGCGGATGTAAGGTTTGGTCGTGGTCTTGAGGCTGTCAGGAGCAGCGGTCTATGCTTTCTGGTTAAGCCTCTTGTCAGAGGCAATAGCTCCACTTCCAAACCGAAAAGTTACTCAAAACCCACAGCAGAGAGAGGGTCCTAAACCAGGTGTTTCGTTTGGCTGTTATCAGCCCCCCAAAACTGCTGGTGAATCAGATCTCGTTGTGTTACAACTATACAAAATGTTAACAGAGCTCATGTTGAAGCAAGCACATCCAGCCGAAGGTCACAGGTAACAACGGCGAGGTTTGCCAGACTTGTACAAAAACGTCAGGCTTTGACAATCACCTCAAGGAAACGGCGGTTCAGGGCAGCTCGGCACTGCCAGGCTGCAGACCTGTACTGCAGAAAGCGCCGCTTGTGTGAGGAGGAGCGAAAGCTGGGCAGCTGGGAAGCAAAGGTCGGTGTTCCCTTGGGAACAAGCTGCCCCTTGCCAAACCCTCGCCAGGCAAGGGACATCTCTGCACCCCGCCGATGTCACACAGGCAGAGTGAGGGTTTGACCTTGGCTTACAGTGAGCATTCCTCTGAGCAAAGGCTGAAGGAAGCTGGAGCCAGCTTGTCCCAGTAGCAGGAGCAGACTCTGTTTGCTGTGTTTGTTTCAGAGGAATGAGTTCTAGCAGTTCTCAATGGCTGGACTCGAGGATCTTAAAGGTCCTTTCCAACCTAAACCACAGCCATGATTCCATGATTCTGGGAGCACGTTGGGATGTACATCCAACCCGCACTATTTAATTCCATTGAATGTTCCCAGTGTAGGAAGAAGAACATGTGAATGAGGAGATGCTTCACTAAATTACTCAACAGTGGCATGTTTGGGTTTATGGTTTGTCTGTTTGTTTAACCAGAGACGTGTTGTTTATAGAAACCCTCCAGACAGCTACATTGTGGAGATGCCATTTGCAGTTTATTCGTGTTTCGCAAGTTTTCCAGACAGCAAAAGACCCGACTCGTAGTACTATCAGGTTTATGCTGTTACTTACACAGACTCCTGCCTCCACTGCGCCAGCTCTGTCAGAGCTCCACTTGGGCTCCTGTACGAGAATCCACAAAATAGAGGCTCACACGGTAAAGCCCATGGGCGAAAACTCTGTTGAACACATTTCTTGTAGGTGAATCAGAGAAGATACCCGAGTGTTGGGTGCATGTTCTCTGAGGAGATCTCTCTAATGCAATTTCCTCCCCCAAGCATGTCCTTCTGCAGAGGGGCAGCAGGGACGAGCAGTCTCCTTTGCAAGGGGAGCGCACTGGAAACGCCGGTGTGTTTGGCAGTGCCTCGAGCCACATGAGGTCTCTGCTCCCTGGCTGTTGTGCTTCTGTCCTCTCCCCTCCCCACAACTAGCTTACGGAGCAGCAAGATTCCTGTTACTCCTACTGTCTCCTCAGTTTTGCAGTTTCTTTTTTAGATGCAGGTACCTTCTCAAGTCACACATCCACATTCCGTGTCACACCATCTGCATTTCCAGATGTAAGCAGTCTTTCACTTGGATCTGCAGCTGTAGCAAACTGCCATCTCCGGTGGAAATGCCGCGCTCTAGGATTGTAGTTAGTATATTGTTGCAACTTGTTTTCCTTCCACTGTCTTGAGGCTAAATCCTTTGCAATGGTGAAGGCTGAGCCAGCACTGAATGGACACGAGTAAACAGACTGATTAGTCTTTCCAAGGAAAAGTTTTTGCAGCCGTCGGTTTGAAGTTGGCCACATGCTCCCACTCGGTATTTCTCACTGCTGATCCCAGCCCAGCTCTGAAATGCTGGGGCTGGAACCACCGTGACCCCTCGGAGCAGCAGCTGCCGGCCCGGCTGTGCAGGCACCACGGTCCTGCTCACCCCCCTCGCTTGCC